>NW_025048437.1:612500-615000 GCF_018831695.1 Puntigrus tetrazona | reverse complement strand
TCCGTAATTTATGAGGTTTCTGTAATTTAGGGTTTCTCAACTAGTTGCTTATTAGCATGCATGTTACTAGCATATTAGCCATTTCTAGCACTAATTAAACATGTTAATGCCTTATTCTACATCCCTAATGCTACGTAAAAACTACCGCACTAACTATTAATAAGAAGCAAATTAGTAATATATAGGGAAAGTCAGTTAATAGCAAAATTTGTGCATCGTCTTTTTAATGAAAGGCAAAACTATTCTGCTCCACCATTTCGTTCCATGAACTTCTGAGGGTTATAAATATTAGCAGAGTCTGAGAATGACTGAGTCCAGTTTGATGGAAGCTGGCTGAAAACAAACAGGTTTGTTCCACAACAGGACTTCATCTTGTCACTTCAGCTGCATCCTCGGTTTTTAAACCCTTCGACTTCGACTTGTTTTCATGTCGCTAAGGAAGAACCACTAAAGTTCGCTCCGAAGGCGTTTGGTAGCCAAGGCTTGTTGGTGTACGAACAGTAAAAAAAAATTACGAAAGACTTCTTTAAACGAGTATATCGCCCAGAGTTTGTTTCTTCATCAGATGTTTCATCGGTGTCTCGGCGACGGATGCTCTGCAGTGAATGGGTGCCGTCAGAATAAGAGTCCAAACGGCTGATAAAAATAATCCACAGCCCATCGATGAAGGTCTTGAGAAGACCAAAGCTGCGTTTTTGTAAGCAACGGATCTTTTTTAACTTATTTAAGTGGAAATGTCCATCTCATCGAAATCATATATTTGTTTAGAGCCGTTTTAAACCAAATAAATGTTTAACCCATGCAGATTTCTCTCCTAATTCGGACCCTTTTTTTTCCACTACATCATGAAAAGTCAAATTTGACCTGGATGTGAAGTTAAATATGAAGTTTAAACGTCTTGATGATGATTGGAGTAGCGTGGCGTTTTAATCGGCTGTTTAGACTCTTAACTCTGACGGCACCCATCCGCTTCAATGGTGAGCAAGTGGTGCGCTGCAAACATTTCTCCAGATGTGACGAAGAAACAAGCTCATCTGCATCTCGGACGGCCCGAGGGTGAGCCCAGCTTTAGCTAATCTTACTGTTTTATTGATTGTGGCGCGAGCACGAGCGGGACAATGCAAGCGCGGGAAGCAGCGATGGGGTGAAGCGGGTGCGACTAACAACTACAGCAGCAGGAACTGGCTTGACGGAGACGGTCAGGCGACATGACGCTGGACTTACAGCCTTAAAGTCTGTAAACGTTGAGGACGGGTTAACCGCAGACCGTAACGTTGAGGACGAGGAGACGGGTGTCTTTCGAACGGCTGGAGCACCGAACCCTTGACTATGAACCCCTGAACCGCTATTCTTCCCTGAAAGTGTCAAAGAAAACAAAGATGACACCCAAACACCGACAGAACAGGAGCGGGGAAACATCATTAAAATCACGAAAAGTAGCGTAGAATTCAGTCAAAAGCAGCTGAACACTTAACAGAGTTATAATACAAATATAAACACTAATAAGAGCTCCTATTGGCTCCTGATAAACACATGACATTTATCTGCTGCAGTTGCTTTAATAAAGTCCAGTTGCTTTTGTCAAAATTCTGCAATGACCTGGATGAAGAAGACCATCACAAACGAGTTAAAAGGCTTCTAGAAAGAGGTGAAAAAAGAAACCTGAAAAGACTACAATGTTAAAGTCTACACGAATTCAGCTCAAACTATGCATTTCGTATTCTATCACGCACAAACCCAAATACCGACATGATTGACTGGACAAACTTTTTAGAGATTATATTAGCTATTGCATGAAGTATTTATTTTTTATTTTTGCATGAAATATTTATGCATGAAATATTTATTTTTTATTTTATTTTTTATTTATTTCTTATTTATTTTATATTTATATATTTAAAATAAATAGTAATAAATTATATTAAATAAATGCACATACGATCATAAATAAATAAACATTTGTGATATAAAATAAAATAAAAACATTTGAATAAATCAACGTTTATCTTTCAGTGAGCTCACCGAAAGGCATTCTGGGATTGTTTTCTCCACGAAGCGCTCATGCGACGCTGCCTTACAATTTGGACAAAATGAGGCGTCTTAGAAGTCACTATAATGTTCCTGCCTACCTTTTAGGGCAGACGTTTAATTATCTTAAGATTAAACGAGTGCTTTAGCTGCTCTGCAGCGGCTGACATCTATTAGATTTGATTGAGGGTGTAAAAAAAAAAATTATTTACCGCTGCAAAAGTTTAATTTCTTCAAACTACGAGCAGAATTGAATCTTTAAAATCTCCACGCCAACCACAACAACCAACAAGATTTAAATGAGCTCGATACGAGATGAATCTCACGTAATCGGTCAAGAACTAACGAGCGATTAAATACATGCGTGCAATTAAATGCATTACTGCAATGAAATATTTTTATTATTAAAAACTTAATCATAATTGTACAATAAATTTAAAATGTGCATTGTTTGGAAAAAACCTGTTTTTTT
>NW_025048437.1:605000-607500 GCF_018831695.1 Puntigrus tetrazona | reverse complement strand
ACAAAAGCCTAAGACAAAATTACTACGACTTAAATTGAAAGTGAAAAAAGTTTTTATATTTAAAAAAATTATTACAAAATTATTACAAAACTATTTCTACAACTTAAACTAAAAATAAAATAAAAATGTAAAACTAAAGGATAATATAAAAACAAAAAACATGCAATAAATGAATATATATATATATATATATATGTGTTTTTAAACCCTAAAATAATTGAGTCTGGATGAGCCCGGGCCTGATATATCTGGACAAAGTTTTACGAAATAAAGATTTTGCTCCAATTTGGTTACAGTCGCCAGCATGTGACACAAAAAGCACTTAATGTTATAATAACATTACTAAACCAGATAAACATTTAATTTCACTCTTCTTCACCGCTTAATAAAACCAGCGAGCTAAACGTCATAATGCATTTATATATAATTACAAGGCACACACACACACACACACACACACACACACTCTCATGCTTATCAGATGGATGTGATAATTAAATGAGTCAATCACAAGCACACTTTGAAGTCGGCAGGTGTCTCTCACCGTAAGGAGGCGGCGCTGGTCTCTGCGGTCCGGGTTTTTTGGGAGGAGGCAGCGGGTACGTGGGCTTTCGGCTCGGAGCCTCTGAGCTCTGAACACAACACAAACCACAACACTGCATCTACACCAATCAGTACTCACACACAAAACCTACTGCCTTTCACGCTTTCAAAGGGTTATCAAAAGTGCAAGTCGTCATGTTTGGGAAAACTTACATCAGGCTTTTTGCGGGTATTATGAAGGTAAACGTACAATTTTTTAAATACCTTTTTTTTTGTAGAATTTTTGAGTAGAGAAAACTTTAATAAACGCATTTTTTTTTTTCAAAGTTCGAAACTTTCAATTTTACGGTACCTTCTGATCATGCTGTAAAGTTGTTTTTTCATCCTTTTTGTCTTGTTCTTAGAATAAGAAGTCTTGTTTTATGTGAAATGAAATTGAAATAATGTGTATTTAAAATTGTAAAAAAAAAAAAAAAAATATATATATATATATATATATATATATATATATATATATATATATATATATATATATAAAATTAAAAAAAAAAAAATTATTTATTTATTTTTTTGCATCTTAATTATAAATTCATGTTGATCTGAGAATGTTTACATATTTGTATCACTAAACACGATGAATTTTAAAGAAATCATGCAACAATTTTAATGCTCTTTATACGTTTTTAAGTTAATAGAAGTGACCGGAATCAAAACAAATATAATTAACGCTACAAAAATGTATACAAACATCACATTAATTGCATATTTTTGCATGTCAGTCGCCTCTATATCCGTTGATTTGACATATTTTTTAAGATCATCTAACTTTGCACCTGTTGTGATTTTATACTGTTGTGATCATTTTATGATTTTATTTTTAAATCCCTTTTTTATGCAAAGCACTCGTTTTGCATGAAATGCGCCGCATAAGTGATCTTGCCTTCTGTTTTTAAAATGATTTCATATTTCACGCATCACGCACTTATTATACGGTAATCTGCGAGTTGTGCTCTGGTTCACATTTTGACAAACGTTGCAGATCATCCAGATGCATGAATATAAAGAGTTTGCACACCGCTTGTAGCGTGCATAAAGCCATTCGTTTAACAAGTTTCGAGCGACCTCAGATTCAGTTTCCCGGTTGCGTGCTGATTTTTGCATCGATCTGGCTGAACTATTGTAGATTTCTCTTTCGAACGTACCTTTGACATTTGAGAGAAATCAGCGAAGCCACCTTTCCCTCCAAAAGAGTCGCTACCGAATGGATCCGATGCAGCGAACGGGTCTGTTACTGAGAGAGAGAGAGAGAAAGCACAAGCTAATGATTGGATGGAAACGTGTAGCATGCTCCCTTCTGTCTGTTTTCTGAAGAGCGCGGCATAAACACAGGAGCTATTTTAAGAGTCTCGTATGTGGCCAGTGTTTCTCATTTTCCATGACTTTCAGCTCCTGAAAAGCACACGTTTGTTTTCCATCTGTGACGTATGTTTCTGATGAACTAATGACGACGTTATGAAAGAGTTATTATTTTAGCATCACTCAGATATTACAGATTTTATTATTTTGAATCTTTTTATTTTATTATTATTTGTTTTAGCGATTTTCTGTTTTTTTTTGCAATTAGCGTTTTAAGTTGCACATTTATTTTAAGTAGCAAAATGGATTTAACGTCATTTAGCCAACTATAATACCTCGAAATACCTCAAAGTCGACAAATTAAATTAATTAAAAAATAATAATTTTTACAAAAATTATTATTATTTTTTTTTTTATTTCAAACTAAACGTTTTTTTGTAAGCCTCGTTTTAGCTACCAAGAGACAGCTTTTCTCTCTGTATTTCTAGCCAGTTCATTTATCCTCTAATCAATTTATACTGATAACTCAAATAATATTAAGCTACTAAATATTTCAAGTGTTTCAAGAGTTCATTTTTGATCTGATTTTGAAATGATATTT
>NW_025048437.1:595000-600000 GCF_018831695.1 Puntigrus tetrazona | reverse complement strand
TTGACCAAATTCTGTGTTGTGCGTTTCATTTATAGATAGCAATTTAAGGTTTAATTTAATTAAAACATGCCTAATTAATTGAAGTATCTTGCAATTTCGACTTTCATTTCATGCAATAATAAATCCAAAATCATCACATAAATACCAATTACATTTTTAAAACTAAAATATTTAAATGCAAAGTAACCGTTTCCATGAGGATGACTGAATTAGGGCCCTATGCAGGACTTTTTATTTTTTACCAAATTTTTAAAAGCATGCCTAATTAATTGAATGATCCTGATATAAACTCTGAATTCTTTCCATCCGGCATTATTAATTTGCATGAGAACAGGAGGATGGAGACGGTTATTGAGCGTGAGCTCACCTTTACTGAAGGGGTCACTCTTGAAGGGGTCTTCACTCTGGAAGGGGTCTGCGTTCAGGCCTTGAGAGGCGTTACTGTTAAACATGGCCATCCTGGACTTAACCAGCGAGTCCTCCTGAAACACACACAGCATTCAGCTCGTGTTTGCTCTGCTTCTCCGACCGCGGGGAAAATATTATCATTGTAATGAGTACGGAGAGGGCATCGTTGAGCTCTACAGGCCGTCTTCATTTCCTGCGCTTCGTCTCCTGACGTCAGACGTCACAGAAAGAGTGAGCCAGTGTGTGGCGTAATTACATTAACAATAACACGAGTAAAGGCACTCTGACGCGTGCGTGTGTGTGTGTGTGTGTGCGTGTGTGTGTGTGTGTGTGTGTGTGTGTGTGTGTGTGTGTGTGTGTGTGTGTGTGCGTGTGTGTGTGTGTGTGTGTGTGTGTGTGTGTGTGTGTGTGTGTGTGTGTGTGTGTGTGTGTGTGGTGTTGAGTGGTTTCCCTCTAACCTTTCGATGGAAGGTTAATTTAAATGAGAACAAACATGTGGACTGAAGCATAATAAAACCAAACGTTTCCCTTAAAGCTCAAGGAGGTGTTTTACTGTAAAGGTGATTTTTAAAGTTAAAATATTCACTCCTTGTTTGCACTAAGGCACTAAATTACTCCTTAATTAGTAAAAACAAACAGATAACACGTTTACAGTAAATACATAGAGTTTCCAAACCTTTTTGACTATGACTTCTCCATCATTCATTATTGCTGGATAAGATAATTAGAGATTTTGAGCCATGATTACATGTTAATTTTTTATTTATTAATTTTTTAATTTAACTTTTAAATTTCTATGGTTTTCTATGACCGTTGGGACGAATGAATAATGTTTTTTTTTTTTTTTTTTTTTTTTTTTTTTACAGATTATTAATTTATTTACAGATGTTACAGATACAGATATTTAATTTAGTCATTATTTTACTCTAATACATTTTTTAAAAATCACATATCGCTTTAGCAAATTTTAATATTGTTATAGCTAAAAAAAATATTTGAAATGAAAAGTGTTCAGTAAATGGAGCTGAAAGGAAGTAAAAAACTAAATATTTGGGGAGAAATCCTGCTTCGACAAGTCACAACTAAAATTAAAGTGAAAACAAAACAATTTAAGCCAATTAAATAAGAAAATGTTTTTTAAATAAATACAAAACAATGATCAAAGGAAATGAACAAAACAAGTATTACAACTAAATGTGGGAATATGAAGCAGATCAAGTTTCATCAAATGTAGCTTCTTTTTTTTTTTTTAAATGAAAATATTTAATAAATTAAAATATACAACAAAAAGCCGTCATTGCAATATTAAATAATGTTGCCTTTTGTTGTTTTTCCCTCTTTATGTTTAGTCAAGATTTCATTATTATTTATTAATTTAGTTAAAATAGCTCTGAAGAAAACTTAAAGATGAAAAAACTGAAGTACAAAAATGACTTAAACTAAAACTGCAATGGCAAATATAGAAATAAGCCTAAAAATATAGAAATGACTAAAAACGGGACAAAACTAAAATTAAAAACATATTTAATTTTTTTATTTAAATATAAAAATATTTAATATTTATTTATATATTTAACAAGTTATTAAAAACAATGATTATTGCTATGACTAAAGCTGTAAGCTGAGCAAAACTAAAACTAATCTAAAAGCTTGTTTTTTAAAAAAAAGCTCATGTTCATGAGAAACCAAGTGTTTAAACTCATTTCACAAACTGCTAAATATGTAAATCTAGTACGTGCTTGGTTATGGCCACTCATTCGTCCTTCTGTTTAAGTCGAAACGACCTGGAAAATCTCCTTAGACTGATGATACACGGCGCGACTTTCACAGCAATGTAGCCTGGGTACTTTTTCACTGAGAATGGGAAACAAATTTCTATCTGGAGACTTTAAATGAGTCACAGGCCCTTTAAAGGACATTCGCCCAGCAATATTACTCAAAACGTTGCCTTAAAGTTCAACACGCACACAAAATCAGGCTCGCCTCGGCAGACAGGAGCACACGAGGAGCACATGGGTGATTCCTGACCTTGACGTCGGCCGTGGAGCTCTCCTCAGAGATGAGCTGGTCCAGCTGGGTCAGGCTGATGGAGCTGTCGCTCAGAGCCTTGCTGTAGCGCTCGATGGTCTTGTTGAGCTCCCGCTGAACCTCGTGTATCTCGCTGAGCTCGCTGCGCGTCTGAGGGGACACATTCACGCCACAGACATCACTAAACGGCGCGTTACTGCAGGCACTTCAAGACGGACGGTTAGAATATTACACATCAATGACAAATAAGTTGTCTACACATTGAGGTTGCTCAATTTTTTTATATTTATTTTTGCATGATGTATTGCAAGGCGTTTAATATGCTGCTATTAGATATTGCATTAAAAATATGTTGTTAATTTTTTTATAAAAATAAATAATAATAATAGATATAATAATAATAATAATAATAATAATAATAATAAATATAAATATATAAACATAATAATAATAATAAATATATAAATATAATAATAAATATAAATATAATAATAATAATAATAATAATAATAATATATATATATATATATAAAACTAGTGCTGTACTGCAAAAGGTTTAAAATGCAAATGTCATGAAAACATTTTTACTAATTTTATTTTTAGGAATTTTATCATTATAAATTTATTATAATTATTAATGCATAGGTCAACTGAAATGTATTATTGA
This sequence comes from Puntigrus tetrazona, assembly GCF_018831695.1. Taxonomy (NCBI): domain Eukaryota; kingdom Metazoa; phylum Chordata; class Actinopteri; order Cypriniformes; family Cyprinidae; genus Puntigrus; species Puntigrus tetrazona. The sequence goes on along the minus strand of NW_025048437.1, from coordinate 596,897 downwards.
TATCAAACATGCAGTGGAGTTAAATTTATATTAGAATTTTTAGCAACACCCTAAAAATATCCTAAAACCCAAATATTGACAAGTTTATGAAAATGTGCAAGAAAGCTATATTTGACATTTCAGATTAATAAAAGACAAAGAAAACACATTCAGGTGATACTTTTAAGTATCTAAGGTGTCTATTAACATTATAAAATGTTCAGCTTTAGATTTTTTCATTTTTCTATTTTGATGAAAGTTTGAACAAATTTGTATTGTGTTTTTATGTTTATTTATCAGAATTAGTTATTTGGCGCATTAAGTTAAACAAAACAACACATGAGAAATATTGCCCTTCTCTGTATTATATATGTTGGTTTGTGTGTGTGTGTGTGTACATACATGCATGCATGCATACACATTTATAAACACACACACACACACACACACACAAATAAATATATATAAATTGTTGCATTAAGCTAATGCTTATTTTATCAAAAGTAACTAAACAGTCCATGAAATAAGTTGAATCAGTCCCAGGAGTGCGACAAAGAAGTAAACGACCATGTATAAGTGTTGAGTGACCTGAAGGGCCCCGAGTGAAAACGGTGTGTGTGTGTGTGGGATACGTGCTGGAGTGTGTGACCTGGTCCATCTCGTCCTGCGATGTCTTCAGCAGTTTGAGGATGCTGTCCAGCTTGGCCTTCCCAGCGCGCAGACTCTCCTCCAAGCGCTGCTCCTCTTGTTCCAGACAGTACAGGTCCGTCTTGGTTCGGCTCATCTCCTTCTCCTGCGTCTGCACGTCTGACTCCTGAGACAGGATCTGAGTCTGCAGCGATGTGATCTACAGACGCACACAGTCAAGCATCACTAATACGAATCACACCCGATTTTCAGCGTGAAGTCATTCGGACCGTATTTCATTCATACTTCACGCACTATTTCAATTCAACATGCACTGGAGATCTAAACTGTTATCTAAAAGTTATAGACTATACCCTTCGTTTTTACTAAGACAGCTAATAAATGCATCTGTATAAACAAACAATAAACATGTTTACTGTAAACAGTCAGGGTTTCCTTTCCGGTCATTACAAGGAAAAATCCAGAGCACATTTACAGAGACTGATTTTAAGCCGATTAAATATTTTACAGTTAAACTTTTACTGCTTTTTATTAAGCCTGAAAATGGGGATGTAACCGTTTCAGGTTTTCAACACCGTAGAGATATATATATATATATATATATATATATATATATATATATATATATATATATATATACACACTGTATAACGGAAACAGTGTCCCTTTAGTGCTTTGATCTATTTAATTAATATTTAGCTACATTTTAAATGCTCAATTTAAAATAAAATCATTTTTATGAAACAAAACGAAAGCGTTTAGATGAAATTTAGCTTTGGCAACTAACTGAAACGAAAGCTGAAATACTGACATCGTTCAAAAAATAAATATCTGAAATATCAGTAAATCAATGTCAAGCAGAAATATGCAAAAAAAAAAAAAAAAAAAAAAGAGGAAACTGAAATGTAAATATTATTTAAAAAAGTTAAAAATTCAAGTGAAACAGAGAAATGTTTCCTTCCCAAATAACTCAACTGAAAAAGGCTTAAGTTCAATTGCTGAAATTATTAAATCTAAATAAAATAAACTAAATAAGATGCGTAAAGTAGACAAAATTATTAAAGCAAAAATTAAAACGAAAAATATGCTCAAAACTCAAAATATTAATAAATACTATGATAACCTAAAAAAAAAAAAATACTGGTGAATGGAAAATATTAAAATGACTAAATGCATTAAATGTTGAATAAACTGTAAATTAAAAAATGCTAAATAAATTAAATAAAAAACATTTATTCATTATTCTAAATAAAAATGGCCACTGCTACAG
>NW_025048437.1:557500-585000 GCF_018831695.1 Puntigrus tetrazona | reverse complement strand
ACCCCACAAGAATAGATATATTACTCTAGAGAACTTATTAATTAACGATATAATATAGATATAACAAATAAAAAATAGAATAAATGCTCAAACTCACAAAATATTACAACTGCGCGTACAATAAAGTCATTTATTAAAACTTTGGCATTAATTACAACTCTCAACGCGTAGAAAGGTGGTTTAATGTCGCTAAACGGGATTTTCAGTACCAATCCAATTTAAACATTTGGGTCTTAGTTCACAGTGTGTAGACAGCCAGTTCGTTTGAATGAAATCTTTGCAAATATTACCAACATCCCTCATCGTAGCAATTTATTTTCAAGTAACAAAAGATTTTATATACACACACACACACACACACAAAAAAAAAAAAAATCAGCTACTAAATGAACAACACAAATGTCACGGCCACTGGTAAGTGATAAAACTCAAACTGCAAGACTTTTGTAATAAATAGAGCTGGAAAAGAAATAGGGGTTTCGCTGAATATCTTCGTTTAGGAGATTGATTAAAAAAAAAAAACACGCATACTGTGAAAACAGAACAAAACTAACCCATCAGTGCCAAAGGGACATCGCGACTAATTTTATTTCGCGCTACGGTACGAACATTCGTCGCTCCTCGTTGATGAAATGAAAGCATGACGTGTGCAAATCGCTGCAAGCGTTCCTGCGACAACTTACAAAAAAAACTAAATTAAAAAAAGTTTGTTTTGCTCGCGTTTCAGAAACGAGGAGCGTAGTTTGAAACCCAGCCTGCGATCTAATTAATCTAATTAATAACAATAGGGCAAAAATCATCATCATCATCCTCTAATATTTAATTTCTTTCGCATTTCTGCGACGTGGAGAAACTTTGCGTCACAGGTCAGGCTTTGTTTCTCGCAGGAAAACAATCGACTTTTTACCTTGCAATTCTGAGGCTTTTTGTTTTTGTTTTTTTTTTTTTTTTTTTTAAAAGGAAAATATGCAAATGAGTTTCTCGCAATTTAGTTTTATATTTAACCATTTTTACACCGTCTGAAAATTTAGCGTACAATTCCCCAATTAATCCGTTTGGTTTGCAAGAAAGAAAGTCAGAATTGTGAGGTCAGTTTAATTGTGGTATTCGGTGGTGAAAAAAAAAGCTCCTTCGCGACTGTAATTCAAGTAAACGTCATTAACTCGAACTAGCTGAACGTAACTGACACCAACAGCGTGAACTAAAGAAAAGGGCGAGACAAGAAAGGCACAATAAACTGATCGTCGACCAGCAAACGTTTCATCGGGGATCTCTTCCATAACAAAAAAAAAAAAAAACTGGCTCGTTAAAGGTCGGTGGTCGCAAATTAAAAAAAACGTGTGGGTGGAGAACTTCCATTCGTTCCGCTTGGACCGGTGTGACATCGTCACGACATCATCGCCGCCGCCGCGTTTCGAATGAATGCGCTGCAGTCGTTTCCCTGGCAACCACGGAATGTGGGCGGTGATGCGCTTCCTGCGTTACAGTTCGTCTTTAGGAAGCGCGTCGTCGTCGTCATCATCGTCGTCACCGTCGTCTCCGTCCTCTGGAGGCTCTTCTGTCCCTTCTTCCTCGTCTCCATCATCATCATCACCATCGTCAGCTTCTGTGCTCTGCTCCTTGTTCTTCTCCTCATCGTCTTTGCGTTTCTTCTCATCCTGCTCCTCCTTCATTTTCTTCTCGGGACCCTGCGACGACAAAGACCATTTAAAATAAATGCACCTTTGTGGCTTATTAAGTTATTCAGGGTGACGACTCGAACTCTTGTGCGCCTCGTACCTTCGTGGCGCCCCACGTGTCATTTCCGAAATCCTCGGCTTCCTTCACGTCGTCGGTGATGAGGAAGTTGTCGAAAATAGTGCCGGATTTTACCTGGAGTGACCAAACGAAAGCGTGACGGTGGATTTAATTTGATAGAGGGAGGAAAGCACCTCCTAGTGGTGTAATGTGCAAAAAACATCAATAAACAAATAGATTTCATCTTTATAAACTCACTGTTGTGTTTGCAACTCAATACCAGGGTTAATATAGTCAAATAATATAAGACCCAGAAAATTTTGTACCAAAATAAACTAAAACTGAACAAAATAAGACATTAATAAATAATTAATAAAGGCACAGACATGCTTTATTACAATAATAAATAAAAATGCTAAACTCAAATTACTGAATGCCTAGTGAAAATTTCAATAAAAAAAATACTAAAAAATAAAAATACTAAATACCAAAAACTACTAAAATAACACTATATAAGCAGGGCTTAATATAGATGAATAATAATAACAATAATAATAATAATAAAAATATTGAGAACAAAAGTAAAATTCTATTTTAACTTCTTTTTAAAAAATTGGGGGAGGGGTATTTTAGAGAAACAATCATTTCAATTAAAATATTGCAGAAAAAAAGACTGATGTTTAAAATCAAGAATTAAATGGTTTATTTTTTTATTATTAAAAATAAAAAGAATAAGGTCAACCGAATTTGTTTCTTTAAAATGCAGCTAAAATAAATTGATTTCAACCACTTGCCTTAATTTTTTTGTAAATTAAGTAAATAGTTGTTTGTGCGCTTACACCGTCAACGGGATTTTTACAAAAATGAGAACATGATATTTTATGGCAAGGCTAAGACATTTTACCTGCCAGAGATCCAGCCCAATGACTCCGATTTTGTCAAACTTGTAGATCTGGGCATCAGCGGTGTATTCGGGGTTGTCGATTTCAGGATGGACCCAGACCCCCTTGTAGTTGGGGTTGTCGATCTGTTTGGGTTTCCACTCGCCCTGCAGCATAACAACAACAAATGAAGATCAGAGACTGGAACGCTGTGGAGGCACCTTCAGGAACCTTCAGGAACCTTCAAGCACCTTCAAGCACCTTCAGGAACCTTCAGGAACCTTCAGGAACCTTCAGGAACCTTCAAGCACCTTCAAGCACCTTCAAGCACCTTCAGGAACCTTCAGGAACCTTCAGGAACCTTCAGGAACCTTCAAGCACCTTCAGGAACCTTCAAGCACCTTCAGGAACCTTCAGGAACCTTCAGGAACCTTCAGGCACGCACGTCTGTACCTTGTACTCTGGGTTTGGGATCATGGCGGGTTCCCACTCTCCGTCCATGTCTTCGTCCCAGTCGTCAGGCTTCTTAGCGTCAGGATCGGGAATGTTCTCAGGCTTATCCCAGTCCTGGAAGCATCAAACATTGTCATTGTTAAAAGCTGAAGCTGACCCAGCTCTGCCTCGCGGCTGATGTGAGACTGAGTGTAACCTCGGGTTTGGCGTCCGTCTCGTCGTCGATCTTGGCTCGGTCGTCCCAGTCCTCGGGTTTCTTGGCTTCGGGGTCCTTGATCTTCTTCGGAGGCAGGAAGTCCCAGTCCTCCTCCAGAGAGCCAGACTCCACCTTCTCGTTGTCGATCTTCACCTCGTACGTCTGATCCGGATTCAGGATCAGTGTGTACAAGTGAGTCAATTCATCATCCTGGAGAGAAACAGACAGATCTCATTTATAGAGTTTGTTTCATTCTATGACATTCGCATTACAGATTTAATATGATTAATACGATTTTAAACGTATGCTAAACATAACAGTGATAGTAAATGAAATATATTTTGGAAATTTACTTTTCAACCTCCATTTATCGAAATATTTGTTATTATTATAATATTAATTAATTATATAATATAAAAAAATTATAAAAAATTTATTTAAAAAAATTAATAAATTATATATAATTGTTTTTTTAAGCTAATTTTATTTTATTTATTTTTTTATTTAATTTAAAAAATGTTAAATGTTTGCATACAGACAACAAAATGTTTTCTTTAACTGGTCTAAATAAATAAATAAATAAATAAATAAATAAATAAATATATATATATATATATATATATATATATATATATATATATATATATATATATATATATATATATATATATATATATATATATATATATATATATATATAAATTGACATTGAAAATATTCCAGATATTCTTCTTTTTTTTATGACGCATTTTACACATTACAGCTCATTTCAGAGCATTTACAGAGAGAAAAATAGCATTGTCAGTTAATAAATTATAAAATAATTTACATTTCAGCTCTATAGAAGACAACAGATTAATCATTCAGATCAAGTTCAACGCTAATGTCGTTATACCAATTTTATTCTCATCCGACAGTGACGGTGCATTAAAATTGATAATATTAGTGAATATGAACTGCCTGGATTTAATTCCGCTAGAAGCTCACCTTGCATTTGACCTCTTTCTTGATGAGGTGGTTCTTGCCTTTGTAGTTGAAGATGACGTGAACCTTCTTGGTGCTGTAGCCGCAGATATCAGGTCCTGTCGAGATGATTCACACACGGAAATATAAGTGTATATATATATAATAAATAGGATAATAAATCCAGATGCCCCGGTGGACGTACCGAACATGATGTAATACTGGGAGTCTCCGTGCATGTCAGCCTGGTTGAGATCGGCCGGGAAGACTTTAACGTATCCGCCTCCGCAGTCGATCTTCTGCTCGTGTTTGACAGTGAACTGGATCACCAGAGGCTTGTCCTCGTTGCTGAAGGCCTCGAAGCGGGCAGAGGTGGCATAGAAACGGGCGTCCTGGCTGCTCTGCAGACCTGTCGGGGGAAGAGGAGCCCGCAAAACTCATCATCATCATCATCATCATCATCATCCGCCGAAGCAAAGGTGAAGTCCGCAGGGACGCCAAAGCCTACCCTTGTCTTTCTCCGCATCTCCGTAGAAGTTTCCGGCGGTTAGTTTAAACTGGCCGTAGTCGGATTTGTGCTCCGAGTTCACCCACCGACTCTTCCAGGCATCTGCCAATTCAGAAAATAAAGTGAGACGCGAAGAAATAAGGCGAAAACCGTATCAGGGAACGCGGCTTCATGAGACGAAAACAGGATTAGCATCCTGAAAAGGGATTTTTTTTTTTTTACGCAAATGCACAAGTTGTTTTATATATATATATATATATATATATATATATATATATATATATATATATATATATATATATATATATATATATATATATATATATTTTATTATTATATATTATTATTTATTTATTTATTTATTACTATTTTTTAAATGCTTTTTTATATATTTAAATGCTATTTTATATATTTAAATATACTAAAATAAGCCCAAAAATATACTAGCAGAAAACATTCTAAAAAGACGGTTTTATATGTTATGAAATATATTTTTAAAGTCATCACTAGAAATGTAATTATTATTTATTTATTTAGTATTATTTTTTACTCATCATTTAGCACCTCGTTTTAATATAGTTTGTGTTGTAATTTATTCTTCTTATTAAAATGTATATTTTGTTTATAACTCGTTTATAAAATCGTCAAACCAGTAAAATGTAAAAAAAAAAAAAAAAAAAAAAATCTAAGTCAATTTTAATTGTAATTTTATTTGCAAAGCAGCTCTAGGGAAGAAAATTTGCCAAAATTCAATTTTGCAAAGTGATGAAACAAAGAGTTATTACAGTTAACTAAAATTCAAGAATTACTTTCATTATTTGAATTAACGTTAAATGAAATTAAATGTAATTTCCTTCCTAAAAAAAAAAATATATATTTTTACATTTTACTGGTTTGACAATTTTATAAACGAGTTATAAACAAAATATACATTTTAATAATAAGAATAAATTACAAAAACTATATTAAAACGAGGTGCTAAATGATGAGTAAAAAATAATACTAAATAAATAATAATTACATTTCTATTGAAAAAGACTATATAAATAATTATACGTCATCGTCAGCCAACTTACTGACCCACATTTTTTAACCCACAAGGTTTGTGCAGCTATATAGCTCTTTCGTTGTGAACTTAAAGAGGAAACGAGACGAGTTTGTAGGGTTGCAGGTTCAATCGCATTCCACGCAAGTTTAATGATTGATATTTAAAGGAAGTTCGTGGAACAACTTAACAAACTTCCTGTTCTTGCAAACCCATTCGACAGACGCGTGCAGTTCGCATGTGCTGCTTTATGTTTTATGCATTATTAAAACGTATCAAAAAACTGATTCAAACGCGTATGCTTTAACAAATCTTGTGCAATTATCAAACCAATCAGTCAAGGCCTTAAATGATGACTTCAAGGCGCATGAAATATAAAGCGGTACACATCTTAGTTTACATCAAAGCTTATGATTTCATACTTTCTATTGCTGTCAGGAGTCTCAAGGGGTGTGGCTTTGTGGTTCGACGGAGCATTTTATTGGACAAATATGTGGACACGCCCCTCAGTGCAAGACGAGTCATCGGAAGCTTTGGGCCCGGAATAGAAGTTTCAACTTTTTTCAAAATTCTATATTTTGGCAACTTTTAGGAGCACGCAAGCATACAGTACCTGGAACTTAACCCATTTTATTTTAACCTATTTCATGCTTTTAAAGAATAGCAACCCGTGCGCCTTCTAATGCACTTCTTGAGAGAGAAAGAAAGAAAGAAAGAAAGAAAGAAAGAAAGAAAGAAAGACATTTTTATGCTTTCATTTTTGCTCTGGCATGCGTAAACCAATAACGTTACTGCAAAGTAATACGATTTACTTTCCCAACGTAACAAAAGCATAATTAAGCATCGCATCTTATTAATTATTGAGTCGATTTTAACGTCACTTAACGATAATGTTGTGACCTACAAATCAACCACGACGTGCAACTTCCACGATCCACTCACCTCCATCCAGGAACTGCTCTTTAAAGTACACCTCCGCATTGGCGGCCAGTGCCAATAACGAGGCGCAAACCAGCTGGAATAAAGTAATAATTTGCATTTTCGCTAATTTTTGTGGAATTAACCCGCACGCTCCCTGCGTCCCTCTCGTGCTCGCGCTCTGCTGCTCTCCGTTTATCCGTGGCTCGGGAGAAGCGCGTGGCTGCACAGATGTCTATCGCTGATTGGTCCGCAGCCGACGCGCTCGACCAATCACAAGAGACCACGAAGTGCTCGGCTCGCCTCTGCGCCGGATACCGCGTCCGCCTCTTTCGCCGATCTCAGATCAGCCGTTACAGTTCGCAGTGACCCGCGAGAGCGTCACATGACAGGACGAAACTGACTCGGGATCAGCTTCAAGGACAACAGCGAAGAAGAAGGCCGGTTAAGTCAGATTCTCACGAGACGTGTACGCGGAAAGCGGCGCTTTTTTCTTGCTCTGCTTCATCTGTTTACTTTGATATCGAAAAAGGATAAATAAAGAAAATAAACTGCACGTTGCTGTTGAGAAACACTTGTGGAAAACGCTTCTGAAGCGACAATAACAAACCCTGACGTTCGCGATTAACGTCTGTTATAGTCCTCAAGGCTTAAGATGAATCGAAATGAGAGTTAAATAGTTAGATATAATACAAATATGACAAATTTAGGACATTTCCAAGACTTTTCATAATTATAATAACTGTTATGGGCCTATGTAAACACACACACACACACACACACATATTGCATATATATATATATATATATATATATATATATATATATATATATATATATATATATATATATATACATTGCACACACACACACACACACACACACACACACACACACACACATATATATATATATATATATATATATATATATATATATATATATATATATATATATATATATATATATATATATATGGTAGTCAAGCTAGTTTCTAAGCCTTAATCCAGTGATCAGGATCTTGTGGGTCACAAAACTATATGATTAAGATCTAAAAGTCAGTTTTGACCCGGATTCATGTCTGGATGTTAGCAGTTTCCAGTAAAAAAAATTAAAGTTGTTGAAAAACTGTCATGCATTTGAAACTTCGTTAATAAAGTAGAGGAACCTCATAAGGCGTACGAGGAAGTGTATTTAGACTGCAGCCGAAAACAAGGGTTCTTTTGCATGTAGAAACATGATTAATAACTTATAACTTACATGTTAACAAAATCACCTTGCATTGCAGGATAAAACATAACAAATAAAATATGAAAGCGTAAACATAAAAAACATGAAACATAAAGCAGGTGCGCTGAAAAAAAATATCTAAGACTAAAGCAATGCGACAGTTCAGTTATATCATGTTTGACTCTAAAATAGTGTCGTATTAAATAAAAAGGGTGGGCAAATGCTGTTAAAGGGTTTATTTCATGGATGCAGTTCTACTGGGTAGATGTAGATGGCGCTGTCACTCTATTTCTTGCATTTATAAGCTTGCACGTTCACAATTTAGCCATTACGAGTTAACCAACCAGAACTAATTCAGTCCGGTATCGATCTGCGGCTTATTTTTAAAGATAGATTCATCAAACTAATATAAGCGTGGCTGCTTTTCTTGCACGTTTTGCATTTCGTAAGCCAGAAGGAGCCAGAAGGAGACACAGGAGGCCAGGTTCACTGCGATGCGTTATTTGGCTCCAGGTTCGCTGTATTATATCTGGCAGATGAGGCGCATGCGCACCGCAAAGCTCGCGCCACAGGTGACCTCCAGAGCACCGCGCGTCCTCGCGAGCCACGAAAAAAAGGGGGAAAGCCTCTCATTACGGCTCGCGAAGAGGACACTGAAAAGCTGCAGAAATCAAACCCGATTAATTCCGCTCGCTTCCCTTATTATTTGCGCCGCGGAGCATGTTCCACTAATCAGAGAGTTAACCGCATCCCGGGCTCCAGATCCCCGCGCAGCGCGAGCACCGAGAAACACACACACAATCGATTCATTACCGTCGGACCGGGAGAATCAAACCAGAGTCGGCGGCGCGGAAAAGGGATCTGAACCGTTCTCGGCTCCACCCGAGGAGCACGGATACGGGGTTTTCCCGCGTTGAACGGGGCCGGAGAATATTCCGTTCCGTCTCGCGCTGACCTCTGAACGTCGTTAAAGCGAGATGCGTTTACTCGAGAGGATAAAGGAATAAATAAATAGATAAAAAATGAAGTCATGACTTAAAACAATCAAAAAACTCAATGAAAACAAGATCATTTTTTTATATTTAATAATATGAAATTATATATATATATATATATATATATATATATATATATATATATATATATATATATATATATATATATATTTTTTAATGATTTAAGATTTTCCGAAAAACAATAAAAATACAAATGAAGTTCAAACTTAAAACAATAAAAAACTAAATGAAAACAAGATCATTTTTATATTTAATAATATGAAATTATATATATATTTTTGTTTTAAAATGATTTAAGATTGTGTTGTTTTCCGAAAAAAAAAAAAAAAAAAAGTAAGTTAAAACTTAAAACAATAAAAACTAAATGAAAACAAGATCATTTTTATATTTAATAATATGAAATTATATATATTTTGTTTTAAAATTATTTAAGATTGTGTTGTTTTCCAAAAAATAAATAAATAAATAAAAATGAAGTTAAAACTTAAAACATTAAAAAAACTAAATGAAAACAAGATCATTTTTTATATTTAATAATATGAAATTATATATATATATATATATATATATATATATATATATATATATATATATTTTTTTTTTTTTTTTTTTTTTTTTTTTTTAAATGATTTAAGATTGTGTTGTTTTCAAAAAATAAATAAATAAATAAAAATGAAGTTAAAACTTAAAACATTAAAAAAACTAAATGAAAACAAGATAATTTTTTATATTTAATAATATGAAATTATATATATATTTTTTTGTTTTAAAATGATTTAAGATTGTGTTGTTTTCCGAAAAAATAGAAATAAAATAAAAATGAAGTAAGTTAAAACTTAAAACAATAAAAACTAAATTAAAACAAGATCATTTTTATATTTAATAATATGAAATTATATATATATTTTTTGTTTTAAAATGATTTAAGATTGTGTTGTTTTCCGACAATAAATAAATAAATAAGTAAAAATGAAGTTAAAACTTAAAACAATCAAAAAAACTCAATGAAAACAAGATCATTTTTATATTTAATAATATGAAATTTTATATATATATATATATTTTTTTGTTTTAAAATGATTTAAGATTGTGTTGTTTTCCGAAAAAAATTAAAATAAAATAAAAATGAAGTAAAAATTAAAACAATAAAAACTAAATGAAAACAAGATCATTTTTTATATTTAATAATGTGAAATTATATATATATATATATATATATATATATATATATATATATATATTTTTTTTTTTTTTTTTTTTTTTTTTAATGATTTAAGATTGTGTTGTTTTCCAAAAAAATAAAAAAATAAATAAAAATGAAGTTAAAACTTAAAACAACCAAAATACTCAATGAAAACAAGATATTTTTATATTTAATAATATGAAATCATATATATTTTTTGTTTTAAAATGATTTAAGATTGTGTTGTTTTCTGAAAATAAATAAATAAATAAAAATGAAGTTAAAACTTAAAACAATCAAAAACTCAATGAAAACAAGATCTTTTTATATTTAATAATATGAAATTATATATCATTTTGTTTTAAAAATAAAGCCACTTAACTTAAAAAAAATGTCTGTATAATTCAAATGCAAAAGAAAATTATTTTTTTGGACAAATATTGTCTTGTTTTAAGCATAAACTTTGAGCGGAAGAAAATATGTCAATCTGTGCAATAACTAATTATTAATAATTTAATTCAATATAATTTAATTTTGAAAAAGTTTTTTTTTTAACCCTATTTGCCATTTTTGGTGTTGTTGTTGTTGTTTTTTTAGCATAATTTATTATTTGCATATTTTTTAAAACCAGCTTTATGTGTTCATTTGCGATGGAAAACAGGACAAAGCACCATGTAAGAAATTCAGTGTTTGCAGTGGACCGAGACGCTAGATTTCTGCTAGACAGAACTACAGCGACATGTCTTTAATCAAACCGGTCCAAAATGAGCACCGGTCGGCCTCTTGACCTCCGACCTTTCCTTCACGACCATGAGCAGACGCGAAGATTCCTTTTACATCGCGACTAAACTAAAAGCGCCGTTTGTGTTCAGCGCGTACTTATTTTACTCATCTGCCTCGCGCGAAACGATGCTTGAGGGGAAACAGGCGATGCATGTGTTGTGTCATGTTACGTAATTAGGTTTAGGAGGACCGTATGTTTGTGTGTGTGTGTGTGTTTTGCGTCGCCGAAGCAAGGAAAACGGCAGCAGAACACGGGGCAATTAGGCCGGATCGCCCCCCTTGTTCTGTCCCCTGCCGAGGGCTGATGGACGGCCGGCTCATCTTCTTAACAGGCTGGCTTGGTGCCGCTGACCTGCGAGGGCAGGCGAGGACAGGCCGCTACGCCCGAGACCCAGTCAGGGCCACTAATGAGGGAGAAAGCTCTTTCGCTGGTGTGATATTTAAACAAACAGCTCGTCTGCAAATCAGCGTTTGCTGAAGATGGCTTCGCTGGCTGTAGACGAGTTTTGTTTTTATTTAATCCGATTTGGAGAAATTTTGCATTGCATCACTTGCTCTGCAGGCGAATGGGTGCCGTCGGAAAGGAGGGCCGGTAAAAGCGTCACGAGAGGCCATCAGCGATCCAGCGACGAAGCGCGTCTCCTGGCGTCTCTCGCGTCAGAATCCACCCGCATATTTGTTTAGAGCCGTTCTTGGCTTGTAAATGATGCAGACATTTCTCCCCGTTCGCACCACACGACTTTTCACAAGGAGAAAGCGAGGCTATGGATAGTGTTACTCGTATTTTAGCCAAACGACAGCTTGAAGTTAAAAAAAAGGCTAAATTATTGTTTATTTTGGATTACTGGGATGGCTTTTTTTTTGGATGTTTGGACTCTTATTCTGACGGCACCCATCCACTGCAGAGCAGCCATTGGTGAGAGAGTATTTTAATTCTCCAAATCTGATGAACAGACAAACTCATTTACAGATTAGATGGCCTAAAGACATTTTTAAGGTTAATTTTTCTATTATATATATATATATATATATATATATATATATATATATATATTTATTTATTTATTTATATATATATATATATATATATATATATATATATATATATATATATATATATTTATTTATTTATATATATACATATATATATATATTTTTTTAATTTATTTATATATCTATATATACATATTTATATATACACATATATATATATTTTTTTATTTAAATTTTATTATATATTTTATTTTATTTAAAAATAATAAATCAGATGTTCTTAAACACTCCTCAAATGATGTCAGTTATATGATTTAACATTTGCCCATTGCATTATATTTTATATTTACAATTTTATTTTATTATTTGATCTACTTTTAGTTAGTTTATCTGAAAAGAACCTTTTTTGCATTCAAGCATATGATTCGCAATATCACGTGAGCAACGAGAGAATATTTAACAATATTTTATTTATCGTTTGAATTTTTTTTTTTTTATATTTTTGAACAAAGCCGGTTTATTTGCAGTAAAGCCGTACCATTTTAGGTTAACCAACGAAACATTTTCACACCGGCATAAACTTTTCATCGCGTTTTTCATCAAATTAACGTTTAATTACAGAAGTTAACCAGTCGTGCATTTTAATCATTTGTCTTTATTCCAATTGTTAGTGCAAAAGATTCAACAAATTGATCTAAAAAAACCTCTAAAGACATGTTTAATGACATTCAAACGTCCCGCCCCGAAAACACAGTAACAAACATAAAGACAATTTATATGCATACAACGATAAAGCTGCAACGATTGTGACAGAAACCACTCCTACGAGGTCTAAATGTACGCGTCTTTAAAGAAAATGATATTTTCTTTGGCTTCACCGCAGTTCACAGAAATCCATAAACCGTGCTTTAATAAGAACTCTATTTTATTAATAGTACTCTTGAATACACACCTACAAAATCAACATACAGTAGAATCAATTCTGTTTTTGCATCCAAGTTTTTGTTTTACACCAGTGCATAAAAAATGTGTACGATGCATCACGATATGCATTTCTTTGCACAGTCCGCAAAGTATTCGACGTATCGCCATCGCTTAGAGCTGAAGAGGAGTACGATAAGACACAGTTTGCTTCTGAAATCGATTTGAAGGATAGGGTTCGCTCGTTTAAAGACGTGCAGCGGGGGCCGGGACCCCCATCAGTTCAGAGCAGAGGGGCCATCGGTCATCTGAAACAATGAAGAGTCCCGGCGGGGAGCCGCTCGTTCTGCGTCCTCTCTCACACACACACACACACTCACACACACACACACACACACACACACACACACTCACACACACACACACACACACACACACACACACACACACACACACACACACACACACTCACACACTCACACACACACACACACACACACACACACACGCACACACACACACACACATACACACACACTCACACACACACACACACACACACACACACACACACACACACACACACTCACACACACACACACACACACACACACACACACACACACACACACACTCACACACACACACACACACACACACACACACACACACACACACACACACACACACTCACACACACACACACACACACACACACACACACACACACACACACACACACACACACTCACACACACACACACACACTCACACACACACACACACACACACACACACACACACACACACACACACACACACACACACACACACACACACACACACACACACACACACACACACACACACACACACACACACACACACACACACACACACACACACACACACACACACACACACACACACACACACACACACACACACACACACACACACACACACACACACACACACACACACACACACACACACACACACACACACACACACACACACACACACACACACACACACACACACACACACACACACACACACACACACACACACACACACACACACACACACACACACACACACACACACACACTCACACACACACTCACACACACACTCACACACACTGTGCTCAAAAAAAGCAGCACTGAGAAAACGCCGCTTAAAAGTCATTCGGTATTAATAATCATTTTCCAATCGTTTCAATTCCCTTGTTTCTGGATCTCTTGCTTTATCACTTGTTTTGCTGGAAAGCTGTGCTCGACTGTATCTTTGTTTTAACACGAATGTCTTATCTAATGCAAATGCATTCATTTTCAGCAGGACCTCTGTCCAAAACACTACTCGAATGCATTGGAAATGCGTCTGCTAACCATTTGCGGATGCGATACGTTTCCTGTAATTCTTTTTTATTTCTTGTATTTCCTTCATTTCAGGATCCTGCAATGCTGTATAAAGCGGGCAGTGCCAAAAACAACAAAGGCTTCTGGACCATATTACGTTTGTTGGCTGTAGATGTGAGCCGGGGTAAGCTGTGACACTTTCGATTTAAATTCTGGAAATATTAAAAAATTTTCACTAGTACTTGAAAAATTTGAGTTGAGTGAAACTCAACCGTTTCTGGGAGGAGTCTGAAAAGTGTGAAGTGCCCAGGTCATATTTCAACCCAAAAGCAAAAGAAATGCAGAAGAAAGTACAAAAAGTGTTATTGATATGAAAACATCTTAATATTTAATTGCATTTACTTTATTATTTAATTTACACTTATTGAAGATTATTTTGTAAAGGTGCTCTTTATATTTAATACTATTTAATATGAATTAAAATGGCATTATTTTATTTATTTTGCATTATTTATTGATTAATCATGATTTCTCAACTCCAAAATAAATGTTTTTGTTTTATATATATATATATATATATATATATATATATATATATATATATATATATATATATATGTGTATATTATAAAGAAATATATTTAATACATTAACACAACATATTTTTCTGGAATATATGCATGCATGTTTACATACGTAATAAATATACACAGCAGACATATATTATGTAAATATGTTTCATGAACAAAAATAAAAACTAAAAATAAAGGGTCAGAAATGCATAATAAAATAGGCTTTCTTTTCTCAGCGCAAAATGTAATATCTCACACTGCCCTCTTGTTTTTGGGGTGAAATATAATACACTTTCTTCATAAAATTCACCTTTTGAGACATCTGACCATCAGTGCTTGAAAAAGACCCCACAGACACTGAAAAGTTAAACCTCAGACTCGTTTTATATGATTATATGATCATGATGAACGGCAAATAGGATTGTGGCACGGGTAAAATATGTGCTATTGAATTAGAAACGTTTAACGCTTATGTTTAAGCTTATTTGATCAAATCCATTCCTTTTAAGTCAAAGTCAAGCGATTACTCAGTAACACTTTACAATAAGGTTCAACGTTATAAAGCATGAACTTCATATACTTCTACAGCATTTATTAATCATACTTAATGCTAATTTTAGCATTTATTAATGCATTATTAAAATAAAAAGTTGTGCAACATTTGATAATGCACCGTGAACATGAGCTAAAAATGAATTTTTGTATTTCTTATTAACTAACGTTAACCGAGATGAATAAATACTGTAATATACGTATTGTTCTTTGTTTGTTCGTGTTAGTTAACGCATTAACTAATGTTAACGTGTGACACCTTATTGGAAAGCGTTACTTCAAATCATTTCTCACGTCTAGGTGGGATATTAGTGCATGAATGCAGGCTCTGAGCAGGCATTGAGGTATCGGTTTTCCTGAGCTGCGCTGTTAAATTTCCATTTCTTCAAACTAGTCTTCAACCTGGAAGAGCAGAGGAGCACGGCACCGACCGGAAACCCAGAATCCTCGATATTTTCGGGTAAATAGTAAGAAACGCCTTACTGTAGACGCCCGAACTCTCTGCACTTTGTTGCCATGGTTGCCAAATCTGCGCAATAAAATTCAGCCCATTGCTATTTTAATTGCATCTAAAAACTGCGTACTGTTCCGTAGAAGACTTGGCAACCCTGATAAGAAACTAACGCGCCAAGCAGGTTTGATGCCGTTAATCCAAGCATGCTGTGTTGCGGAGATATCCTTCAAATCAAACTGTGTTTTGTCTTATTGGCGGAGGCTATAAAATGAGTTTTCAATGCTTCGTGTTTCTAGATCCCGGGTGAACCCTAATCCTAACGATCCGATGCCGGTCATTTCTAAAAATGCATCCAAATGTCTATGAGATCCCAGTGAGGTACGATAACGCTCCCCGTTTCCCCGTTACATGGGTTGCCAGGTTTTGTCCATGGACTGAATGTGCTCCTTGGCCTTCATCCTCAGAGCTGCGATGCTGGAGCTGCGGTCCACGTCTTCCAGCGGGTATTTGTCGTTGAACGCCGGAGGGCACTGGTAAGGAGGCGGAGGCATGGGCTGCATTCCCTGCACCATGCCCGGAGAAGCGTTCAGGAAGCCGGGGTGGCCCGTGTAGGCGGGCTGGAGGCTTTGGCCGGGTCCCATGAAGCCCGGGATGCTGTGCATGGGAGTGGCACTGGAAAGCGGCGAGGACAACCAGGGGTCCAGGGGAAGAGAGCTAGTCATCGGCCCTACGTTGGGCGCCATCGCCGGTCGGTTGAAGGACAGCATCGGAGAGTCGTGGAGCTTCATGCTGCCCGTGTCCATTTTTTCTTGTCTCCGCCATTTCGCCCGTCGATTCTGGAACCAAACCTGCAGGGCGGGACAAAGTCGAGGCTGTTTAGTGACGTAGGCGCCGTCTGCTACGAGGAGACTTTAACAGCACATTTAAGATGCGTTTCTAGGTCAACGAGCTTCCTGTAGCAACGTGCTACTTATAGACGGAGCTCGCCAAGAGTTGAGTTGGACGCCTTCCTGGTCTCCTTGCTCGTGCAGAGGTTATAGGGTCGCACGGTTTTGACATACTGTAAGGCGAATGGCTGGATACAAATGCTAAAATGCTACTGTTGCGTTTTTAAAACAACGATGTTTGCCCATTTATGCACAACGTTCCTGTACGTTTTCCTCATAGAGGTTACTTCGGAAATGCAATTGTGCAAGTTACCCTATTTAAAATGCAATAAGCATGCAAGTAATATAATTTTGAACACTTTTCTAATTTACTTTAATCATTTTCAGTCACTTAAAGCTAAATCTTAAGAAGAGTAATAGTTTAGTTGAGCTGAATAGCTGCAATATTTTTGAATTAAAATCTTTGTATAGCTATGATGGGAAACACGGGCACATAATTATTAAAAAATAAAAAAAAGCATAAATAAGAAATAAAACGGTTATGTAATAAGCATGCGTTTAGTTCTTTAGCAAATGCAAATTGGGAAAAAATAATGTTAACAACATTATTAAGCATGAACTATACCTCTACAGCATTTATTAATCTCACTTAATGCTAATTTTAGCATTTATTAATGCGTTATTAAAATAAAACGTTGGGTTTGTTAACATTTGATAATGCACTGTGAACTAAAAACGACCGAGATGAATAAATACTGTAATATACGTATTGTTCTTTGTTTGTTTGTGTTAGTTAACGCATTAACTAATGTTAACGTGTGACACCTTATTGGAAAGCGATACTTCAAATCATTTTTCACGTCTAGGTGGGATATTAGTGCATGAATGCAGGCTCTGAGCAGGCATTGAGGTATCGGTTTTCTTGCGCTGCGCTGTTAAATTTCCGTTTCTTCAAACTAGTCTTCAACCTGGAAGAGCAGAGGAGCACGGCAAAATCTGTATGTGTGAACACTTAATTTTAAGGCATCCCTGTTACAGTGTCATTATATATGTACTGAGTAATGTTAATTATCTATATAATCACTACGGTTAGGGTTAAGGTTCGACTTAGGGTAACTTGCATGTAAATGTATTGTTATTATTACATAATTACATAATTATTAATTACATAACACTTTTACACGTCACGTCTCGCCCTCAGCGAGATCCAGCCATCATTCCCTTCTTCACAGGTCCCACAGACGTAGCTTCATCAGTTTAACAAAGCTCTGTCTCTTCTATCGAAGCAGATTCTGTTCGCCGAATCGTTAAACAGCATCACCTCGCAAATGTAAGTTCATTACAAACAACCCCAATGGCAAGGTTGCAATGCAACGCAAGCACACTGATGGGACTCACTATCCACGCTCACCTGCACACGAACTTCCGGGAGGTTGACCTTCATAGCCAGCTCTTCTCGACTGTACACATCTGGGTAGTGGGATTTCTCGAAAGCGCGCTCCAGCTCGTGCAACTGGTAGGTGGTGAAGGTGGTTCGGTTGCGTCTGTGTTTCTTTTTAGGCTGATCCTCGTCAGGAGGGTCCGGCGAGCGGCTGTCACTCTCCACGTTGCTCCGTGGATCTCCCAAATCTGCATCGCACTTCTCTGTGGAGTACAGTCCCGCATCTACAGCACAGGATAGACGGAGTGCTCTTTATCTGCCAAGCACCCTTGTCAAGTTCATGAAAGAATTAATGGGTTTAAACCTGTTTTTTTTTATGCAGTTGCTTGCTTTGGTGTTTGCTTGGGTGTTGCTACAAAGGTTTTTGCTATTATGACCAAAATTATAAGCTATGTAAAAAAAATATTTCATAATATTGATATGCATCTCAATATAGCTAAGTCATTTTTTATGCTATTAAAAAAAGAGAACAAAAAAGTAGCAAATTACAAACACAGTGAAACAGAAACGCAAATTAAGGTAGTAGTTTGCTTTCAGAACAACAATTTGCAGATAATTTTCTCACCCCCTTGTCATCCGAGATGTTTATGTCTTTCTGTCTTTAGTTTTTGACGAAAACATGCCAGGATTTTTCTCCATACAGTGGACTTCTATGGTGCCGCCGAGTTTAAGCATCCAAAATGCAGTTTAAATGCAGCTTCAAAGTGCTCGAAATGTTCCCAGCAGAGGAAGGGGGGTCTCATCTAGCGAAACGGATCAGATATTTTATGAATGAATGAATGAATAAATAAATAAAGTCTATCTCCGCGTAAACTCTAGAGATTTCCGGTTTGTGACAGTTAGGGTATGTCGCAAAACTCCTCATTTTATCCTCTAACTTCAAAATCCTCCTAAATCGGTGTTTTATGTTTTTTGGGGTTTTTTTTGATAAAGTTTAACCATGCTTATTCACTTTGTAACCACTTCTACATCGATGTAGGGTGATTTAGGACAGTTTTGAAGTTACAGGAGAAAATGAGATGAGAATTTTGTGACATACCCTAACTGCCTTGAACCGGAAAACGCAGACGAGCAGAGCGTTTCAGGTTAAAAACGATTCAAAACGTATTTTTACCTACTTATTTATACATTTACTTATTTATTTTAAAAGACAATCGATAGTTTCGCTAGATAAGACCCTTCGTCATCACCTGGAACCGTTTAGAGCCATTTTAAGTCGCATTTAAACGGCATTTTGAACCGGGGGCACCATTGAAGTCCATTGTATGGAGAGAATTCCTGAAACGTTTTCATCAAAACATCTCATACAAGACATAAACATCTTGGATGACAAGAGGGTGAGGAAATTATCTGGTTGTTCTGAAAGTGAACCACTCCTTCGAGTAAGTTTTTAAGCTGCGCAGTAGGTTTATGTAACACATTAAAAAAATGCATACTACAGAAATTGAATAATGAAGTATATCTAAAATACTACAATGTCACTCACTGCTTACTTACTAAAGAACCAAAACTAATTAAATTAAGAGCATTGAGGGATTTTCCAGACAGTTAACTTTTAACACCCCACTCTTTATTCTTGCATGTTTCTTTATCACGTTTAGATGCATATAACCTTTTGCCACTCGGATATATTTCACTGTGAATGTAAGTCTGTGTGATTTGGGTTTTTTTTTCACCTGTTTTATCACTCAGCAGGTAAAGAAAGCAGTAACATCACGCCTCCCCTCAACGAGACACATCATTTGTGCGGTAAGGTACATGTTAAAGTTAAAACGTGGAGCCTTAAAGGGAAGGACCGGCCAAAAAATTAATATCCTCTCATCCTGCATTCAGCTGTTCTGTTTATAGCAAAGCATTGTTGAGAAGCAAACGGGTATATAATACGGTAAAAACACGGTAACCTGCATTCTTCTTTCGCGTTCAACAGAAGACTCAGTTTAATTGACAGTGATTAAATCGCATCGTTTTTGCACGAACGGTCTCGCCATAATCCCTCGCGCTCTTTTGCTTTTCCCGAACGGCGCAAGTGCAACTTTCGGATTCTTCGAAAACGAACGATTCGGGAGTTCCTTCACTTCTGCCACGGTAAGTAAGTCCTCCCTGTAATCCAGCACGCAGATGTCACCGGTTAAACCTGTAGACCTCATGCGGCCAAGGCCGCTAATCCAGCCGCTAAGAGGTTCACTCAGTACCGCAGCGTTCGGACCGGGAGTGGCCGAGCCGCCCGGCAACAGCGGAGATTTTCATTTCGCAGAAACGGCTAAGAGCGACCCGCGCCACATGTTGAGGTGGGGCGGATCCAGGTGGAATCTAATTAAGTTAGGCAGGATTAGCATCAGATCACTGGTTCCACGTTAGCAAGTGTTAAACGTCGTGCTGTACGCAACTTTCATAAACCAGACGCCTACAGGTCCGGCTAGAGGCGCCGTTTGCGAGATGCGCATGTTTTTATCGGAAAGCAAAATCTCTAGCATTGAATCAATAGCCATGTGGGTGCGCGGGCTTCAGCGAAACTCATTAAATGCAGATTTATCGCTAATAAATTGCCATTGTCGCTATTGTTTATCGGGCTGTGTATGCAAAAATCATTTGAAATAATATTATATTTATTTTATTTCAATCGCGACCGGATTGCGAGGCGACTAACTAACGCCGCAAAATAAATAAATGAAATTCGTAATTTGTTTTTGACTCGTTTTCCATTATCTAAATATTCTTAAATCAACGTACTTGAGAAGGAAAATTATTTAAGACTTTTTGAAATATAAAAATGGTGGGGGTTTATGCTTGAAATGTGTCTGTGAGAAAAATAACAGACGTGGTGGTCATTTAAAGTTTAGTTAAATGCGTCTTGAATTAAGATGGTTTCGAGATTTGAAATGGGAAATGAGTCGAAAAATTGATTTGATTGCCATCTATGCAAATTTATTTAGGTTAAATATATTTAGGACCTATTTTCCACATACGTGACATTAATTCAAGCGGTCTTTCTTTAAAATCACTGACTACTTGTGTTTTTTTAAGTCACTAAAGCTTGTACCTAGGATTAGAAATCCGAACAAATCTAACCTTTCGGCGTATATTTCATCCGAGCGAGTCTTCGAATCAAGCGTCTTTGCCTCAGATTTGGAAAAACCCAATTCTCGGCGCCAAATCTAGAGACCGGAAGCTCGTGCAAAGCGGCGCCGTCCTCTTGATCGTTGCATGAAATGCATTTTGTGCAAGTGGTGACACTGGCTTAAAGCAAACCTGCCGATGCTCACCGTGATACGCCGACTGCTGCGGATTATCCGGAAGACTCTGCAGGTGACCGTAGGGGTCAGAGGTCACCTGTTTCTCCTCTTCTCCCAGATCTGCGGCGTCCACTTTGTGCGTGCCGACGGGCCCGACCGGGTCGAGCAGAGGGTCCTGGTCTTTGCTGAAGCCCAGGATCACGTCGATGCTGTGGACTCGGCCTCCCATCCCCGACACGCCGCCTTTACCCAGATCGTGGTAGTTGTCCGTCGAGAGGCAGCCATCATCCACCATGTTCATCGTATCCGGTGACAAATGCATCCAATCTGCCCTCACGGTAAGTCTCTTCAAGGAAACGCGTGCAAATAATCTCCAAAAAGACAATCTGGTTCCAGTTTGTGTTCCTCTTAATGATCTGTTGAAGAATAGAAGGGGTTAATCACTTTTAGTTATGGTCAGCGCAGCAGTATTTTGACCATTAGCACAATCATATTTAGTCAAAAGTTTAGGTTTTTTTCAGGTATGTCGCTGCTTGTGATATTGGTCTTACTTTATTTGTTTTTGTGTTTTCGTATGTGAAAATGAGTGTATATTTAATATTATTATCTTTTGTTTTTGCATTTTAAAAACATCTTTATAGAACAAAATAGGCTAATATTTGCAATATTTAATATTATTATCTTTTTTTTTGCATTTTAAAAACATCTTTATACAACAAAATAGGCTAATATTTGCAATATTTATTTATTATTATCTTTTAAAAACATCTTTATACAACAAAATAGGCTAATATTTGCAAAATTTAATATTATTATCTTTTTTTGCATTTTAAAAACATCTTTATAGAACAAAATAGGCTAATATTTGCAATATTTATTTATTATTATCTTTTAAAAACATCTTTATAGAACAAAATAGGCTAATATTTGCAATATTTATTTATTATTATCTTTTTTTTTGCATTTTAAAAACATCTGTATAAAACAAAATAGGCTAATATTTGCCATATTTAATATTATTATCTTTTTTTGCATTTTAAAAACATCTTTATACAACAAAATAGACTAATATTTGCAATATTTATTATTATTATTATCTTTTTTTTGCATTTTAAAAACATCTTTATAAAACAAAATAGGCTAATATTTATACGCAGATATGTTCATTTTATGAACATTTTATGGTTTTATGTTTTGGAAATGCCATAAAAAAAGCAAAAAGTCATAATATAATACAATATCATATCATATGCCATCAAATGTTTTGAGCTGCTCTGTGCATTAATTCTTATGAATTAGTTTATTGCTATATTTAATATTTTTATATTATTATTATATTATTTGTGTTTCCATGAAGTCTCCATTAGCGTATCTGTTCCTCTTTATGTATTTTTAATTATCTGATCATTTAAAAAACGAAAAAAAAACAAGCAACTTAAAATAATAATCTACATTTGTAGTAAGAACGTAAAAATAAGATTTAAAGAAAAATCACAAATAATATTTTTGATTTACTAGAAATGTTAAAAGTGATACATTTAGTTATTCATGCAACACTGAATATGGCGCTTTTCTGCAAAGAAAAAAAAAAGCGTCAAGCTAAGCTTGAGAAAGCAGCGGCTCTGACCTTTTATGGTTCGCACGCTTCATTAGTTTGACTAAAAGACAACTAAAGCACGGAGTTTGGATGCTTTATTCTCCCGCATCGATTGTTAACGATCCTGTGCATCTCCTCAACTGTCATTTTCATCCCTTTGGAGTCTCTAAAGCACCTCAAGTCCTTCTTTCAGGCCTGTTTTGGAGCATTTAGTCAGGTTTCAGTTTCAGTCAGTTGGAGATCAGACTTTAAAGTATACCGCTCGGTCGAAAAAGTTAAAAAGTGATCATTAAGTTAGTTCTCATCGCGTTAAAATGTATATGCTTTGTAAATTCAAAATAGCTTTCGTTTAGTTTCTGTGAAGGAGTTACGCTGTTATTATTTTATCATTAAATCCAATAAAAAAATTTGCAAATGAAGAATGATTTAATTAGACTCAAATAAAAGACTTCCACTTTTTGCCGTAAATTACTAACTTAAAAATAATAATATAATAAACGAATATATCTGCTTATATTTATCACATTTCATATGCATGTCCCGAGCAAAAACATTTCAGCAGTCTCGTATCTCTTCTAGATTCAGAAATGATTTCAAATCTAGCTCCAGTTTACAAATTAAAAGTCACTGAATCCAATAAAAGACAAAAGTTTGCACTCGGTTTATCAGATCTTTTGTTTTTGCATTTTAAATACATCTTTATAGAACAAAATAGGCTAATATTTGCAATATTTATTTATTATTATCATCTTTTTTTGCATTTTAAAAACATCTTTATACAACAAAACAGGCTAATATTTGTACACAGATATGTTCATTTTATGCTTTTATGGTTTCATGTTTTGGAAATGCCGTAAAAAAAGCAAAAAGTCATAATATAAACGGTTTATCAGACTCGCACAGGCCTGGTTGTAAACAAATTCATAAAGTTTCAGTATCCTCCAGAACTTAGAAATGTATTTTTTTTTTAGCTTTGTGAGCAGTTATGCTACATAACATGCAATATTTTATTTCTCTTTCCTGTCGCGCTTCCGGTCATCTATTCAAGCGCTACATAATTCACTTTTGTTCAAATGCGCTGCATTTCGAAACGGATATTATATATAAAGTCTTAATCGCCCGTTCTAAAGGTCATTCAAACGTAACGTGAACCTAAAAACATTCAAATCGGAAAAAACTAAACTTCACCCACCTTTTTCTTCAACTTTCCGGCTCACCAGAAGCGCACAGGGCTGCCGTCGCGTCCAAGCATCGCCGCAAACGACACGCCGCAACTTTTTTCTTTTACCCACAATGCACCTGGCCCAGGCTGTAAAACGAACGAATTTCTCGCATTCCCAAAAGTGAAACGCAAATTCCGAAGCGCTCAGACGCATCCCATTCCCTCGGCATATGGAGGTCTTGATCTTTAGGATGAAGCCATGCAAACTGTCCTGACGCGCGGGGAGCCGCTGGCAAGAGGAAAAGACTTAAGAGGTTTAATAATTGGAATCCTTCCCCTTTAAGGATGATTGACAGTTGTTCTCTGCCGGGGTAATTGCACTAAACGCTGGCCGTGGTTTGGCCACAGAGGGAGGCCTGCGCTAATGAAGCACCGGCAGAATGTCCTTTCAACACTCTTTTGTCTAAACGATAATGGCGACCCACTGAAAGTGTCCTTTAATCCGCGACTCAACAAAAGCAACACACCGTGTGTTAAGATGTGTTTTTCTTCTGCGGCCAAATAAATGCCTTCGGCGCTTAGCAAAGATGATCGGCAGAAACGGGCGTACCGAGAGATAAAGTGTTGTGAGGCTGGTAACACAAACGGGTCGTTCTTTAAAAACTGTGTACGGCGTTGAAGTTTTATGATTTAGTGCCGCGTGCGTAAATGAACTGAACTAATGACTACGTCGCTCACAAAAAGCATCAGATCAGATTCGATGCAGCAGCCAAACAAGTGTCTTTTTTAGATTTTTTAATATTTTAAAATATATTTTTTTCTGTTTCATATTTTTGGACAAATTTTTAATACCTTGTATCTGCTTTTAATTTAATATTTTCTATTTAAATATTTGCATTTTTAGCAGATGAGCTGTGCTTTTAGCGCATTTATTGAGTATATATATATATATATATATATATATATATATATATATATATATATATATATATATATATATATATATATATATATACATATATATATATATATATATATATATATATATATATATATATGTATTGTACAACATTATCTAGAGTATATTAGTTATGCTATATTTGGTAACACTTTACAACAAGGTGTCATTTGTAAGCATTAGTTAAATTTATTAGCTAACACGAACAAATGCATTTATTATCTGCTATTAATCTTTTTTATATATTGTATATTAGTTAATGAAATATATAATGTAATATTAGTTAATGAAAATGCAGTCGTTGTTTATTCATGTTCGTTCACGGTGCATTAATGAACACAACTTGCGCGTTTTATTAATACATTAGTAAATGCTGCCATGAGCATTAATGAAGATTAATAAAGTTCATATTAACTCATGTTGTTAACTAACGAAGCTTACTGTGCAGCGTTACCCCATATTTTATATTAGATTGGTATTTTTTAAATGTTTTTTTTAAAACTATTAAAAGTTTTTATTACTATTTTAATCAGCTTTAGTTGTAATATTTTCCATTTATAGTAGTTTATATTGATTTACTATATTTATTTATTTATATATTTAAATAATATATATATATATATAAGTTTTGGTTTTAATAATACATTTTTATATTTAAAAATAATAATAAATTTAATATTTATATATTAAAATAGTAATATAAAATAATTATATATACATATATATATATAATAATTATTTTATATTATTACATTATTTTATATTACTGCGAATTATTTTATATACATGCATACATAAATACTACTTCAAAAAAGATATTTGTTTACTTAGCACATTGAATTAAATGAGACTATATAGAAACTGTACTTTTTAAATCTCTAAATATGAAAAATGTTCATCGCTTATTCATTCGCTGTCTGCGTTTATTACCTGACTGTATAATAGACTGTCTTCACCTGCTCATAATTACTCTAAACTGACCCCATGTAGCTCATTAGACTCAGATCTGACCTCATCAAACGATGCCACACTTGACCTCAAACCGGCAACAAACTGCTCAGACTCTTTATTAATTGTTTTAAAAGCGTCTTCCTCGTGTTATCGTGCCCCGGGGAAGTCTCGCCGCGTGGTGGTTTCTTTAAACCCGGCTGGCCAGGTTAATGCTCCTGAGACCACAGAACCTTCCAGAGATCTTCCTCAGAAATTAGCTTTTAGTGACGGAAGCTCCGCAGCGCAAGACGCAGATAATACACGAAATAGACGATGTACGAAATAGCAAGAACGCGGTATATGATATACACAATGTATTTATTAACATCTTCCCTTTGATGATGATTCGTTTTGAAAATTTTAAGCGCGTCAGGAGTCTTCATGATCCAAAGATGCCGCTGAATGTATTTATATTGACTAAAAAAAGTGAAGTGAGGTTTTATATATACATATATATATATATATATATATATATATATATGTGTATAGTATGTAATATATAGTAGTATATTTAGTATCACTGTGAGGTTTTATTAATATTTTGAGTTTTTTTAACATTTTAGTGGTGTTTTGTCATTTATATATGTGTGTATATATATATACATATATATATATATATATATATATATATATATATATATATATAAATAATAATAATATATATATAATCTAAAACCATAAAAAACATAACCCCTGCCAAAAAAATATATATATATAAAATAAAATAAAAATATATATATATATATAATTAAAAAAATTATTTATTATATATATATATATATATATATATTTTTTTTTTTTTTGGGGGGGTTATCTTTTTTTATGGTTTTAGATTTATGTGACGGACAACCCTGCAGCGAATGATACATTTTTTTCGTTACCTTTTAACATTTTTCTGTTTCACGGCTTGCTTTGACTTCTTAACGTTTAAATGCAGGTTCAGCTGCGACAACGTGCCCCACTAAGACCTTGTGGCTTGCGTTTGTACAGAAATTGAAGTTTAAAATCGAACCCGTTTAAGTTTGGGGCTTTTTTGCATTACGAATGCATCTCAGATTGCGACCGCGGAGGTTTCTCTGCACGCTCGGTGATAACGCACGCTGACAGCAGCCATGTTTACTGACCCTCAGCCTGCTGTCGGTTTGACCCCAGCTTAAAACACAGGAGGCAAGAGACAAGAGCGGTTTATTTCTGTTCCAGTGCTCGGGTCTGAGCTGGAGACGGTCCGGCTTCAGGGGACTGTGCTGTGAGTGACAGTACAAACGGACAGATGTGATTCGAGGGGCCAAATCATTTTCTAGACGAGCCAATTACAGACTTTACACCGATAAACTCTGGGATTTCCTAACAAACCCCAAGGAGTCTCTTGGAGTGGGATTTTTCTGATAAAAGAGGCTTTTAGACCATCTGGGCATCAGTGAAAGGCCCTTAATGCCGAAGGAATCCGAGCTTTGCTAAAGCAG
>NW_025048437.1:540000-555000 GCF_018831695.1 Puntigrus tetrazona | reverse complement strand
GCTAGAAGAACAGAAAGAGTGACAGAACGACAGAGCGATAGAACTAGATGTATGGATGGATAGAGTGGTAGATAGAATGACAGAGCGATAGATAGATAGATAGAAAAATATAGTGAAAGATGGAATAGAGCAATAGAATACCAGAACGATAGAAAGAGTGATAGAATGACAGAGCGATAGAACAATAGATGGATGGATAGAGTGGTAGATAGAATAATAGAGCGATAGATAGATAGATAGATAGATAGAATAATAGAGCGATAGAATGTTAGAACATGGATGGATGGAGTGTTTTATTTGAAAGCGGTCAGGAAGTCTTGATCTGTGTGAGGAGTGTTTGTTTTGTTGATCTGACACAAGGACAGGAATGAAAGCGGAGAACTAATCCTGTTATGGCTGAAAATCAAATTAAACCAAGAGCCTTCGTTTTTTTTTCCCCGCGTATTGAAACGACACATGCTTCAGATGATTTTTTCTTTCTTTTTCTTTAAGAAGCTCAGTTAATGCCGGACAAATGGATTTTGTGTGTGTAATTTTAGGTTGTTGATGACGTCAAATCCCGGTGAGACAGCGACATGCTTTGGTGTTACAGTAGGATTAATCTGGTGCTTAGTCTTTATGCGCTAATTAACTCCACCTACTCCATCCTTCCATACGCCCACTGCTCGCAGAGATTACGCTCGTTCTTTCATGAATGAAAGTGAGCCTGCACTAGTTCTTTTATTTGCGTTCACAGCTGCGTCTCGTTACGGACGTGAATGTTTTATGTCGACTTCATCAAATCACTGGCATGGTGCTTTAATGTGTTTGACGGGTTGCTTTCTTCCTCGAGCTCGGAGAGGGGTGGCATTGCGGCGGATGCACTGCGGTGAATGGGTGCCGTCAGATTCAAAACATCACAGTAATCCACAGCTCTCCGGTCCATCGGTGAATGGCTGACGAAAGACACGAATGTCGTTAAGAGGTTTTTAACCTTTAACGTTTTTATTTTATTTTTACTTTTAACTGTTGCTTCCAGCTGAAATATGAGTTCATAATAACAGTGTTTTACAGTAAAGTCCATCTGTTCTGAATCAGATGAGAAATCTGCAAAGATCCAGCACCATTTACAAGCTCCAAAACAGATCTAATTAATAGATAGATAGATAGATAAACAGAAGGATAGATAGATAGATAGATGGATAGATAGATAGATAGATAGATAAACAGAAGGATAGATAGATAGATAGATAAACAGAAGGATAGATAGATAGATAGATAGATAGATAGATAGATAGATAGATAGATAGATAGATAGACAAACAGAAGGATGGATAGATAGATAGATAGATAGATACACCAACAGAAGGATAGATAGATAGATAGATAGATAGATAGATAGATAGATAGACAGACCAACAGAAGGAAGGAAGGATAGATAGATAGATAGATAGATAGATAGATAGATAGATAGATAGATAGACCAACAGAAGGATAGATAGATAGATAGATAGACCAACAGAAGGATAGATAGATAGATAGACCAAAAGAAGGATAGATAGATAGATAGATAGATAGATAGATAGATAGACCAACAGAAGGATAGATAGATAGATAGACCAAAAGAAGGATAGATAGATAGATAGATAGATAGATAGATAGATAGATAGATAGATAGATAGACCAACAGAAGGATAGATAGATAGATAGATAGATAGATAGACCAACAGAAGGATAGATAGATAGATAGATAGACCAACAGAAGGAAGGATAGATAGATCAACAGAAAGATAGATAGATAGATAGATAGATAGATAGATAGATAGATAGATAGAGCAAAAGAAGGAAGGATAGATAGATAGATAAACAGAAATATAGAGATATGAATAGACAGATAGATAGATAGATAGATAGAGCAGTATATAAAACAACTTTTTCACTGGAGGAAACATTATTATAGATTATGGACTTTTTTTTCTTTTTTAGGCCAAAAAACTACAGTGTAAAGTTAAAAATGCTTCAATGATGGATTAGTTTTCGTCTTCTCCAGATGTTAGCTGCTGGACCGGAGCGGCGTGACGTTTTTATCAGTCTCTCGTTCCGACGGCACCCATTCACTGCAGAGACACGTTCCTCCAAATCCGATAAAGAAGCAAACTCATCAACAGTTTCCCCGCCTTTCTTCTTTCGCAGAAATGATTTGAAGCAACTGGTACTCGTCACCGAAACCGGTCTTTATCCGTAGAAAGACCTCAACTCAGAAGCCGGCGTCTCGCGTGCATCCACAGAACAGCGTCTTCATCGTTTATGACCTAATGCTGCCAAGCAAGCGGTCCGTGGTCATCTGTGGTCATCTTTTCTTAGTCTGTGTAGTGATGCAGGTGCAGGGATAGAAGAGATAATCTGCTGTCCATTGTGAAGAAGAGACTCTTGTTCATCACGCCGACATTTACAGAAAAAGCACACCTTTTATTTATCAAATCATTTTTAAAGAAATGAGACACAGATCGTCTGATTCTGTTTAGGTTGTGAATGCACGTTGTTTGACTCCGACTAAGGGGTTTTTTCCGCTCGTTTTTAATTAGTGTTACTTCGTAATGAAGGTTAATCAGTCCCAGTTATCTACTTTTTGCGTTACAGGGTTAATGTTCGGGGTCAGGCTTGGGATTAGGTGGAGGTTGAGTCTTGAAGCCATGCTTAAGCGTGCAATAACTACGTTTAAGGAGCCACCTTTTGGTCTCCACTTCTTCCAGGTTTAGATGCTGAAATGTAAAAGGCTTAAATTTGAAATTGTCGCACATTTAACAAATAATTGCAAAGAAATGCATGAACGGATTAAATGATGCAACTCTAATACAAAAGAAGAAGAATCATATATATATATATATATATATATATATATATATATATATATATATATATATATAATACTTTATAGTGGTGTTAATAATAAATAGCATCAGACGACACTTACTTTTAGTGTAAAGATAGCAAATACTTTATTTTGAATCGATAGCATAACAAAATAAAGCGTAATAAATTCATTTGGAGGTAACGCTGACCAGAAACGCGAAGAAAGAAACGAAGCGGACGTTAAAAAACATGCATATGGACTTCTTCGAACAATCGATACGATAAAGAGTCGGGTGAACGCAAGAAACAAATACAAATGATGCACATTTGTTAGCTTGCATCATCCCTGTGACGTGGAAAGAAAACGAATTTTATGTCATAATTATATAATAAAAAATAGCTTGTTCACACTATCATTCATTTTAACGTTTTTAATAAACATTATTTTTAAGACGCCTAATGAATCAGATCTTAAAGCCTCGCTTCGTTTTAAATGGTTCGTCCGGTTCAGTTAGAGTTATTTCATATCTGTTGTCTTATTTCCCTCTGGTGTGAGTTTGGACTACGTCTGATTGCAGTGTTGATCCAGAATGTCCTACTTGGCTGAAGCCTGATCCCTGATAGCCTATTGCGCTATTAACCTCTTAAAGGGCCAGTACGCTCGAAAATGAAAATTCAGTCGTTGTTCACTCGCCTCTGGGTCACCCACTAAACCGCGTGACGCTAAACCCGCACAGGTTCGTTAAACGAGGACTGAGTTTTCATTAGGGAGGAATACTTCTTTATCGTTCGTGACGCGTTCACATCGCGACGCATTTGTCTTCCGCCGCCTGCTTCACCTCCGTCATGGTGCTCTGAGCTTTGGCTTTGATCGAATCAAAGTCCACGTCCATGTTCTGGAGCTTTCCCAGAAAAGAGTCGTTCATCTCCTCCTGCTCCTCGTCTTCCTCCACCATCTTGGCCAGCTCCTCGGGAACGTCCAGGTCGTCTCCGGCCATCTGAACCGTGGCATCGTCTTGAGCGCTCTGTTTCCAAACAGAGCTTTTTTAACGGCTCAGGTAAAACAAAAACAAAACGTTTGCAATGCACTCTTAAACATAAAGGCATTCACGAAACCTCTTAAGGCTGAAAGCAGCTCCCAACTTGACCATTTGGGAGAAAATCTTAAAAATAGGAGTCCCAAATTTGATCTTAGCACTCAAACTAGCTCCTAAATCTGTGAAATGTCAGGAGTTGCATCCGGTTTGGATTCGTTTCTGTTTGCATGTCTTACTATCAGCCACCATTATTCTACTCTAATTAAAAGGCTGTTTATATGCATATGATGAAAAATATACAGGCTGACAATTGCCTGAACATATGCATATATATATATATATATATATATATATATATATAAAATCAGTGACGCATTTTGAAATCTTTATTTGAATTTGGCAACGCTCAGCAATTATTGCTATGAAGAAATCTCTGACAGAGGCCCCTCCCCTCTTTTATCAGCCAATCAGGGTGTGCATAGTTAGTATGCGTGCTGACATCATCGAACCCGCTCATTGTACTCTTAGCTTAAAACCTCTCTCTGTTCCCGAGTGAAAGGTTATATACATATATATATATATATATATATATATATATATATATATATATATATATACATATATATACATATATATATATATATGCATATATATATATATATATATATGTATATGTATGTATATATGTATGTATATCTATGTATATATATATATTTACAATTTTATCCTAACAATTTTTGGCATAAAAAAACTTAAGACTGGATTTAAGACTAGTTTTGTGGTTCTGAGGAACCTTTCTGAACCATTCTTCAGATTATAAAAAGGTAAGAGAGAGATGGTTATTTAGAGAAACTTTGACTAAATGGTTCTTTGTGGAACGAATAACGTTCCTTCTTTGTTTTTGCTGTGAAGAACCTTTTAAAGCGCCCTTATTATGGGTTACGAAAGGTTCATATTTAGGTTTCGGGAGTCGGAAACGGAATGACATGCATGCAAAATCTAAGAAGCACTTTTATTTGTTGAACGATTCCTTTCACCCCTCCAGTGATCGGTGGATTTCATTTAAAGCTTTTATCGCCACCTAGTGGTGAAGAATGAATTTGCGTTTTCATTCAGACCAACAAGATGACGGACAACGTGCTATTTCACGTCGATGCAAACATGAAACGACTTGAGACAAAAAAAGAATCATTTGAACGATTCAGAGTCGACTCTTTCTCTATGACTATGACTTTATACTCGGCACACTTTCAGATTTTATTCACTGTCTCATCATTTTCAAAAATCCATAAATACCTTTATTTTTTGGAGCGTGTGTGTGTTTTGAATCAGTTTGGCATTAGTCATCATCACTCTATATCTTCGAGAATAATAATAATAATACAGTGATGATTGAGAGATGAAGGAATAAGCGTGGCATGGAGTCGTTCATCGATGGTTTCTATACAGTACTTCAGTGATGAAATCCGTTACCTGAGGTATTCTGTATTTGTCCCTCAGCTGCACTCGAAGGTTTGCTCGCTCGGCTTTCTTTGTGGCAAACTCCTTGTCCCTGGCGATCCTGTCGAGAAAACATGGTTTATTTAACGCTTTTACGGCAACAGCTGAGGATGTGAGATAATGTCCTCAAACACGTTCTGGATCGTCTTCAGCATATTGTGGGCTTTAACTGTAAGCTCAGGTCTTTAAATCAGTGAAAAAACATTCAATTTTGTTAATGCAAGATTGGAAAACGTTAATGTAAATGTTAACATGCATTTTTCCCCACATTATTTTCATTAAAACTAAAACTATATATAAAAATATATATATATTTATTTATTTAATTAATTAATTTTTATTTATTTTTTCATTAAAATGAAAATTTTCCCCATTATTTTTATTAAAACTAAAGCTTTTATTTATATATATATATATATATATTATGTATTTATTTATTTATTTTCAAAAATTTATTCAATTCAATTTAAAAAAAGTATGATCATCTATATGGAATCATTTCATTAAAACTTTAACATTTAACATTTAACATTACTATACATCATATATGGAATTATTATTATTATTTTTAATTTTTTTTACAAGTAGGACAATCTACTGGCAGTCATTGACAAAAAACAATTAAGTAAAATATCTGCAATTATTGTACTTATAGAAATATACATTGAAGTAAATTATGTGCATGCGTCAATGTATTTATTGAATTTTTATATTAAATGCTTACATATAACAATTGAAATTAAACGTCTGTATCCATTATATTTATTCTGTTTATGCATTAACTGATTAAAAATATCAACTGATGAAATAATAAAGCATTGGATTGCATAAAAAATAACATGTTGAGACATTATAGACAATGCACGTTATATTAATGACAATAAATAATTTTTTTTGGAAGTGACACGATCAGCCCAATTTACGTGAGCAGAAATTAAGTGATTATTTACATGCTATTTAGTGGTTTTACCCGAAACCAATCAACCTGAGCGTCTTCCTAACTAGTCCCCACAATCGTATTACTCTGACCCAGTGAGATTAGCCTTCTTTCACACGTATCTTCAGACCCACGCTCTCAGAAAGAAGAAACAGCGCAGTTCACCGCACTGCCAGCCTAAGAAGGTCAGGAGGGTTTAGAGCAGGTGGCTTTATATCTCCAGTCAAACAGGGACGAAACTATAATACTTACTAGCCGAACCCCGGCCAGTTACTTAACCACACTAAAACTAATGCTACAAATGAGTAAGAAAGTAAGCGCTTGCAAACCACTCGTTTTAGCTACATTTAAATAAAAGTTACTCAACTAAATTAGCTTAAATAAATTAATTGCAACCGCTTACCTTAAAAAAAACCCTCGATGCAATGTTTGCAATCCCCAAAACTGTCGTATTATATTACGGTTAATTTTACTGATTATTAAAATGATGCTAAAAAATGTAATAATAATATTAAAATGATTTAAAAAATAAAAATGTATATTTTTTCGTTACAAAAGTACTATGAGGTAATAAAACTAACAACTACTATTAAAAAGAAAGCAATATATGAACAATAATTATAGTACTTGAAGAATACTAAAATAAGACTGCTTAACTTTATTAATTCTTTTCTATTAATTATTTTATATTTATGTAGTTATTTATTTTTTTATTAAACATTAAATTACCACAGGTGGAAAATAACAATAATAATGATAATGGAAAAAGTCTAATGACATTGTTAATTAAAATTGCATTAAAAGTTATTGGTAAAAAAATGTTTTTTTCATTTATTTAGAGTTGATTAATTGTTGAACTGAATTATACAAAGCATTGCCAAAAATTGTTTTAAAATGAAAAATGAAAAAGTACATGCTTCAGAACATTTCAGATAGTAATTAATGAACAAAGACAGCGCCTGTGTGTAAATGTGTGCTAATTTTCTGATGTAACTAGTTGTTGTGGTTGGATCACATTAAAGGCCGCGACCTTTGACCCGGTAAGGACTCTCGTGACCCAGTTCTGGACTTAATGCTATCGGGCATTATATAAAGAGATGAGGTGTAATGCAAAGCAACATTACGGCAGTGTGTGTGTGTGTGTGTGTGTGTGTGCGTGCGTGCGTGCGTGTGTGTGTGTAGGCTGTTTTCCGAGACGTCACAGCAAAAAGCCGTCTCGTTTTACTCCCGATCAGCAGACGTCCGCCGGAAGAGCGTCTTTCTTTCCCGTCATCACTAGACTGCTGGTGTCACAGAAATCATGACAGACGGTCACGAGGCCTCTCGGACTTCAGCACAGGAAACCAGAATTAGGATAAGACAGGAATTACAGGCTCAGACCAGTTCGGGTTGTTTATAAACACCACTGTGCACTGCGTGCCGTTCACACTTATATTAATATTATTAAATATAAAGCTGATGTAGCTGTCATTAATGGTGCAATAACTGTAATATTAGTAGTCTAGCAGGCTTGTTTAACTCTGGATGTCTTAGAAGTCTACTGTATCGTATCTGTGAGCCTATGTAGTCAAAAAATACAATTTTGTCAGCAATAATTTGTATATTAAGTAAAGGTCACGTTCCATTTTGTACATTTCAGTTCATTTTTGATTAGTAATATGCATGCAACTTTTAGATTAATATTTCGATTTTTTTTTTTTTGCACCCTCAGATTCAATTTTAAAATAGTTGTATCTCAGCCAAATATTCGAAAAAGATTATTTATGCAGATGATGCATAAATCCAAATAAATAAAAAAAAATACCCGACTGTTTTGTGGTCCAGGGTCACATGTAGTACCAAGGTTTTTATTGTTAATTATTTTAGCAATAATAAAATAAATATTTATTTATTAATTTTCAATTATTAAATTGCGTATCCAATTACATTATTTAAAATCTTGCATATATTGCATTCATTGAAATGAAGCTGAAATTAAATTAAATATAAATATTAGATAGGAGTTATTATTATTTAAATATTTTTACAGTTATAAAATATATATAATATAACTGGATATGCGGTTTCAAAATCGACAAAAATTAAACAATTATATAAAGAAAAATTAAATCTGAAATCAAAGTATAAATATTTAATATCATACTTATTAAATGTTGCATATATTGCATTAATTGAAATGAAGCTGAAATTAAATTAAATATAAATATTAGATAGGAGTTATTATTATTTAAATATTTTCCAGTTATAAAATATAATATATATATAATATAACTGGATATGCGGTTTCAAAATCGACAAAATTAAACAATTATATATAAAAAAATAAATCTGAAATCAAAGTATAAATATTTTATATCATACTTATAAAATCTTGCATTAATTGAAATGAAGCTGAAATTAAACTAAATATTAATATTAGATAGGAGTAATTATTATTTAAATATTTTTACAGTTATAATATATATATAATATAACTGGTATGAGATTTCAAAATCGACAAAATTAAACAATTATAAAAAAATAAATAAAGCTGAAATCAAACAAAGTATAAATATTTAATATCATACTTATAAAATCTTGCATAAATCGCTTTAATTAAAATGAAGCTGAAATTAAACTAAATATTAATATTAGATAGGAGTTATCATTTAAATATTTTTACAGTTATATAATATATAAATATAATATATAATATAAAATAATAAATATAATATATAATATAACTGGTCTGCGATTTCAAAATCGACAAAATTAAACAATTATAAAAAAAATTAAAAAATAAAGCTGAAATCAAATATGTTGAAATCAATATAAATATTAAATGGAAAATTATTAACATGAATAAAAATTGTTTTGGTTGAAAGCTGAAATAAAATGAGAAAAGAAAGTGTAAAAAGTCACTATACACAAATGTGTCAGGTGGTCACATGACTTTGACTTTCTGCCCTCTCATTGGTCATCTCTCCATCGCTACTCATTTGCATAAAGTTGCATGCTTTATGAAACAGAATAACGGTTTGCTTCAATTGCCGTATGTTTTAAACGATAACTCAAAAGCAAAATATATAAGCTTAATATTCAAGTATGTATAAAATCCACTGAAAGTGACCAAACTGGACACGACCAGCTGATAATATGAATCAGGTCAGCCTGCGGTTAATGTTGCATGCTAATGTGCATGTTTAGCTCATTTCCGAGGGCTTAAGAGCGGTTGCTTCATTGCTTCATTGAATATGTTGAATCTCACCGGTTTAGTCTGTTTCAGTATTACATACAAAAGCCGTCTTTACGGTCCGTTTGTGTTTTTTACGTCTGCCTTCATCGCATTCATGTACGGATTGTTTAATGCAGTTCATGCATAAATGCATAATGTAAAAAAAAAACTGTTAAAATGAATACATTTGAAGGATTAAAAGACAAGCGTCGGTTATTTCAGTGGCGCGCAAAAGAAAAAACAGGCTTATTGAAACGAACCCGACCTGCAATTATTTGCACCTTTTCTCCGCTTTATTGTTGATGCTAATTAATGATAATTCTCGGCGCGATTCGTCAGAACGGCCTCTGATTGGCCGCCGCGTTCATAAACTCAACAGAAACGCGCGCGATTGGTTAAAAGTGAACAAGCGACTCACTTCTCCTCGATGAGCTGTTTCTGGTACTCCTCGAACTCTTCTCGGCTCATCCCTTTGGACGCCGCCGTCTCTTTCCCCGCCTCGTTCTCTTCTCCGTCGTTGCTTCCTCCGGTCATGTTCTTCAGTTTGTCCCCGAGCATCTGCTGCAGGAGGAAAGCCATCTCCTCAGATCGCAGGCCTGGAGAAGAGAGGAGCTGCTCGATATATCCGCTAGTTCATGCGCTTGACCCCGACGCTTTCCGGGAGGTCTTCCCCACTTTTTGGGAGCGACGAGGGCGATATGAAGACGGCGGAGGCGCGCGAGGTCCAGATTTGGCATCTGTGATGAAGATGAGGGTGATGAAAAGGGCTCAAGAGCTTAGCTCATTATAAATGTCCCACCTTGAGCCAAGGACGAACGGCTATTGTCTTCGTGCGTAACGCTGCAGATCTGAAATACATATCAGCTTTTTTATTTGCACGCTTTTCTGTAACGCAACGCTTGTTTTTAATTATACAACTTCATCGAAAAGTCGAAAACATGGGCATGAAGCCGCGATCGTTGACAGACATTTAAATGAACAGATTATTATTATTTATTAAATTATTTTTACTAGCCTTTTTTTTAATGAAAGCTATTGTTTTTAGCATTTTATTTAGTTAACGATTATTATTTTGACCATTTATTATTGCTCAACTAAAAGTTGTGCTATTCTCAAATTAACTTTTTTAGGTTTAGGACATAAAATAAAAATAAATAGTAAAAAATAAATACAAGCGTTAATATAAATACAATATTATTAATATTTTTCAAAATATTAAACTATAACAGTTTCGCAGCAGTACTAAAATGACCCTTTTGAAATAAACCGGTGTAATACACATATACTGTTCATTAATTTTTATTTATATTTTTGTTCAATAGTCTGAGACTACTTTTTCGGCTGCTTTTCCAATGCAATATACATTTTTAATCACAAATACTATTTAAAAGTTCAGACATAAACATGAATTATTAAATATTACATGAAAATTATTATTTTTACATTTTTTAATATATATATTTTTAATATTTGTTTTACTGTTATACAATGTTTAACAAAAATGAGGGTGAAATTTATTTTGTTATTATTATTGGGGTTTTTTTGTTAATTGAAATATAAGAAATATAAAAAATGTAGACACACACACACACACACTCATACACACACACACACACACACACTCTCACACACACACACTCACACACACACTCACACACTCACTCATACACACACACACACTCTCACACACACACACACACACACACACACACACACACACACACACACACACACACACACACACACACACACACACACACACACTCACACACACACACACACACTCACACACACACACACACACACACACACACACTCACACACACACACACACACTCACACACACACACACACTCACACACACACTCTCACACACACACACACACACTCTCACACACACACACACTCTCACACACACACACACACACACACACTCACACACACACACACACACACTCTCACACACACACACACACACACAGTCACACACACTCACACACACACACACTCTCACACACACACTCACACACACACACACAGTCACACACACACAAATCTGAATCTTTCTGTAGCTCTTAATCAGATGAAGTAGTTCTGCTCTGCTTCTGCTGACAGGAGCCTCGGGGAGGTTTATTAAACCTCAGCGCCACCTCGTGGTGAGTTTAGTGAAGTACACCCCTGAACTCTAAATTAAAACAGCAGAAAAACAGCAGAAAGGATTTGTTGCTGCATGAATTTGTAACGTTTTTAAACCACCCTGGCGTTAAGGTTCGCAGCCGTTCTTCTGTGTATGGCGTGAAACCGACTGCCTCTCTCTAATGCTGAAACAAATCATTTTGTGTGTCTTCAGTGAGATATGGAAAGGCTGATTTCCACCTGACCGGCCGTGCTCAGTGATGGAGTGGGTTTTAATGGACGCTCTGATGTTTCAAGAACCTCAGGCGTCTCTCT
Organism: Puntigrus tetrazona; assembly: GCF_018831695.1. NCBI lineage: Eukaryota > Metazoa > Chordata > Actinopteri > Cypriniformes > Cyprinidae > Puntigrus > Puntigrus tetrazona. Next base: position 543,029 of record NW_025048437.1, on the reverse strand, counting down.
AGATTCACTCTCGTCCATTATAAAGTGAAAAAACTACAAAGAGTTAGTGATGTTTATGGCTGGGTCAGTGCAGAGGAGCACATGAAATACTGCCTGCGAGTTTCTCTGCCTTATTTATTTATGTTTTTCCCCAAATGGCCTCGCAAAGCCAAATCCCAAACTGCTTTATTATTCAACAATAATAATAATAATAATAATAATAATGTTTATTATTATCGCTGCTGCTGTTGTTGTTTTGATGTTCTTAATGTTATTATTAAAATGATCAATATATAATAATCATCATCATAATTATTATTTAATTAAAATATAACTGGTTAATAATTTGTTTAATAATTATTACTGTACAGAAAACATTATTATTTTATTTTACAATTTTCATGGTAATTATAATATAACTGATATTTATATATTAAATATATTTTTTATAAATAGTCTGTTGTAATAGTTGTCATTATAACAAATTGTATTAATTATTTTTCACAGATTAATATATTAATTTACATATTTCTATTTATTAAATTACTGTCTTTAATGATAATATTAGACATGATATCAATAATTATTATTTTCATACATTTCAAAATATTTTATATTAATACCATTTACATTTAATTAGTATTTTTTATTACTTGTATTATAATAAAAAAATGTATTGTTGTATAATTTATTATTTGTATTGTATAATATTTGTAATACTGTATAATTTATCATTTGTATTGTATTATAATACAATTTTTAATAATTATATTGTTATTGTAATGGTATAACTAAAGTGAATTTTAAAAATTATTTTAGTTAAAATATTATGTTATATTTTTAATCATTATAATAATCAGAAACAACTGTAACATTAATAATAACTATATAATAATAATAATTATTATTATTATTATAAATAATTATACATTTATTTTGCAGCTTACAAGTGGTTGCATTTTCCTGATTTTAGTTTATAAACAATGTGTTAGATTTATTACTATTAATATATATATTATTCATAATATTTTGTTATCAAATGTAATACGAATATTAAATATGAATATTGCATTAAAATAATAGATCGCATTATGCGACTGATTTCCTGGCCTACATGCGCCGCGAAGAGTGATATTTCATGCGTGCTCCAGCATAAAACCTGAGAGCTCAGTCCTAAACAGATGACATCATCACACAGAGCCTCAGCCAATCAGAGTGCGGCAGGAAGCACAGCCCCGCCAATCACCGGAGACAGAGGGATGGCCTTGTGTTTACAGACGCGACCCAGACCCCCGAGCAGCTGTGAGAGAGAGAGAGAGAGACAGAGGAGAGATTGTGCCGGGACGGAGAGACAGGGATGCAGTTGCTAGGGAACAGCGAGGAGACGTCCATCTTTTGCAGCTCGTTCCAGATACAGCAAGGTTGGGAAAGGTTGGGGAACAAATGCTCCGTATGAAAGAGAGGAGACGGGATTAGGTGCTGTGATTTATCAAACGCGTCTGACTGTCGGATCTGTGCCTTGTTGTTTCTGGCCGATGATGATGATGAGGATGATGATGATGATGATGATGATGATGAAGATCCAGAGAGGCCGGGAATCATCCGCCCGCTTTGTCTGAGGATCTACGGCTTCACAGAGACAGATGTGATGGATTCAGCGCAGAGCTGAGAAATCAACAGGCCTGGAGCTGAAACACACACACACACACACACACACACACACACACACACACACACACAGACCAACGCCTGCCGAGAGAAACGAGATGCCGGCTCCAGAGTGACGGGACGTTCAGGAGATAGATGCTGATTGTTCTGCTCTCTGAAGGGGCTTGTGTTTGACAGGTGGGTGCTGGCGACGTCAAACATGCAATACTTTTAGGGTTCGTTTCTCTCTTTTCTCTATTTTCCAACTTAATTCGAGTTTCAGTTAAGTTCGTTGCGCGTCTGTCGTTTTTTGTTTGCTTGTTTTGTCTGTTTTAAGTGTGCGCAGATAGTTGACATTATTTCTCAGGTTTTAGTTCATTTAGTACGACTGTTATAACAATTTAGAATTTTTCTGATATTATAAATTATATATATTTGATAAAATATAATATATATATATATATATATATATATATATATATATATATATATATATATATAATAATATAAATAAATATTCCTAAATCGCAGTGATTTTATCTTGTGCAAGATATATATATATATATATATATATATATATATATATATATATATATATATATATATATATATATATATTATTTACCATGGTACACTGTAAAAAAAAAGTATGTTAAGTAATCTATGAATGCTTCATGCAGTAAATATTTATTTAATGTATATTTTTATTTATTTTTAATTCAAATGTATATTTTTATGTATATTATATGTATATATATATATATTTTTTTAATTCAAATAAATGGTAACTAATAAATAATGCATATTTAATAAATAATACATTATTTATTAATAAAAATAATGTTTATAGTATATAATATTTAGTTATATATATTTGCATTACAATTATTTTAGGTTTTTTTTTTTTAATAAGACCAAGTAGATCGTTGATTATGAAGTCGCCTTCTGTTCCTCAAATCACGCGACACGTCGAGAAGAGCGGTGTGCATCTTTAGCTCATGCAAGAGATGTCATTCGGGGAAAAACATGTTTTTTTTTGTGGATCAGAGTGATCGGAGCAGAGGATGGGAACCACTGAAGCTACTCTACGCATGGAGAACATGGAGGTCAAAGACGAGTGGCAAGACGACGATTTCCCACGGTATCAAACGCACAGTAACACGCTATTCTGCACTACTTAGCGAGGCCGAAAGTGAGGTTTCGACATAAATGAGAGCTAAATCTGCTACTGCGACGCCGAAGCATTTCTCGTTATTATCGGTGTTTTTCTGGACGCCGGCTCATTTGTTTTAGTTGTTTGTTTTTTTCTTCGGCTGAAATGATTCGCTCAGTTGATCAGAAAGAAGATTTTATAAATGCTTTTCGGCTTTCCTTTGAGTCCCGATGAAATCAATCAATTGAGG
>NW_025048437.1:532500-537500 GCF_018831695.1 Puntigrus tetrazona | reverse complement strand
TTCATTTAGTTTAAGTTGAAGTAATAAAATTAAACTAAAACTGAAATAAACGTTAGACATCAGACTAAATATTTAAATATATTTTATTTATATTTATTCAAATAATTATTGTATATTTTTAAACATTAAATAAATCAACTAGTTAAAACCTTTGACTTGTTTTGTCAATTTCACTGAAAAAAATGCTACAAATTTTTAAAAGTAGCTACATTTAACGAAACAAATTCATCTGAAAGTCGGCCAACTCGATCTGTTTATTTAAACGTAGCTAAAATAAATTGATTGCAAGACGTACCTTTAAAAAAAAAAAAAAAAATTCAGTGTAGTTGCCAGAGCAACATTTTTCTAATATATATATATTAGAAAATATATAAATGCACTACAAATCATAATATTTCAAAACAAATGTCAGAGTCAAAGACATTTTCATTTCATTGAAATATAGCACTATAAAATAAATAAAAAAAAATTACTATAAAATAAATAAACGTAAAACTCGAAAGCAAACTAATGACAGTAACACAAAAGACAATGCCAAAATAACTAATACTTGAAGACTACTAGTATGAATTCATGCTATAATATATATATTATATATTAATGATACAAAACTTCACTTGAAGAATGAATAGTGGTTAAAGAGTGGATGTTCAAGCTGTTTCTTTAAGACGTCTTACAGCTTATTTTAAAAAACAAAGTGTTTTCTCAGCTTGTGTTCTAAGTGTGTGTGTGTGTGTGTGTGTGTGTGTGTGTGTTTCTGTCAGCTCATCACGCGGCTCTGACGGCGGACCACATGGACTCTGTCCGACAGAAGCGGCGCACGCTCATCGCTCCCGACATCAACCTGTCTCTGGATAAAAGCGAGGGTTCGCTGCTTTCTGACGACTTCCTGGAAACACCGGACGACCTGGACATAAACGTGGACGACATCGACACGCCGGACGACGACTCGCTCGGCTCCCTCAACAACGCCAACGAGCTGGAATGGGAAGGTCAGTCGGAGGTCAGAGGTCGTGAGGTTCTGAGCCGGAAAGCAGGCCGGTCGTGTGAGCTGAGCGTTAAATGAGTAGCTGACTTCCAGAACAAAAATCGACAGATAACGTACTCGGTCCCTTGCCGTCCAAGAAATCGTTTTTTCAGGTTTTCGGTGGTGGCCCAGAGTTTGAGCTTCGAAAATGCGGTTTAAACGCTGCTTCAATGGGCTCTGAATGGAAGAAGAGTCAGTTGTTTTCTAAAAAATAAATACAATTTATATAGTTTTTAACCTGAAGCTCTCCGTGAACTCTGTGTGTTCTGGTTCGTGACAGTTAGGGAGCGTCTAAAAACTCCTGTCGTCTTGTACTCCCAAAACCAAAGTATGGACTTTTTTATAACCCGTAATAGGGGCACTTAAAAAAAACTAGTCGAATCGGTTTAATGGGATGCATTACAGAAGGAGTCTGGTGCTCTGTTTTCTCAGACGACACTCCGGTGGCGAGCGCGAAGGGTCCGGGCGGCGAGGAGGGCGACGGGGCCGGCCGTCTCTGGAGGACGGTGATCATCGGGGATCAGGAGCACAGGATAGACATGCAGGTCATCAGGCCGTACCTGCGCGTCGTCACGCACGGAGGTCAGTCTCTTACACGCTAGAAACGCTAAGATTCGCAAGCAGTCTGAAGGACGTTCCGGTATTTACCTGAGACGCAACTCTGGGAAATTCTGGGATCTGAGGGTGGGAAAAAAATCTGAACGTTTAAAGTTGTGCAAACGAAGCTCTTAGCAATGCATATTGATGTATTTACGGTAGGTCATTTACAATATATTTATATATAATTATTTTGACCCGTACAGTGTATTTTTGTCTATTGCTACAAATATACCTGTGCTGCTTAAGACTAAATATACATATATATATACATGCATATATACAGAAAGAGAGAGAGGCCTCTAATAATAGCTTGCTCTATTCTTTTTCTATTCTATCTGTTTTCTTTTTATTATATAAATAAATAAATATTTATTAAATATAAACATTTAATTAAAAAAAAAATATTACATGTATTGCATTTATATTATTTATATTATTATGTATTGTTATAGCACTTAAAGCAACTCTTTTGTTGATTTTGATTGCTACCAATGTCCTTATTTATAAGTTACTTTGGATAAAAAAGTGCCCACTAAATGACTAAATGTAGTGTGTGTGTGTGTGTGTGTGTGTGTGTATAATATGTGTGTGTGTGTGTGTGTAATATGTATATATAGTGTAAGTAATAGCAATCGGCATTTTGGTTGACTGCAATTAAGTTAAAGCCTTTTATTGATTTTTATTTCATTTGAAAACGTATCGAAATATAATACGTTTATGGTGTCAAACGCAACAGAGTTTCATTTAGTGTTGAGGGGTTTGTTTATGTTGGAGTTATTATTAGTTCAAACAAAGCATAGAACCATTTATAAAACAAATGAAATAAAATGAAGTATACTGTCGAAAAAACGAATACTGTCAAAAGATTAATTGCAATTAATTGCATTCAAAATAAAAGTTTTTGTTGAAATATTATATGTGTGTAAACCATGTGCATATAAATACTTGCATGTATATATTTCAGAAAAATATGTAATGTTTATATTTTAAATGTATTTTATTTATATATATATATATATATATATATATATATATATATATATATATATAATACAAATATATACATGAAAATATTATTTAAAAAGTATGAAAAAATATTTAAATATAAGCTGTATTTAGATATACATAATAAATATACACAGTACACATCCATAGCACTAGTTTTTTTTTATTTCATTTCAGTTCGCGGTTAATGGTTTTATGTTTTTGTTTAGTTTTAACCAATAATAACTCTAACCTAAACAAACCCTTTACACTAAATGAAACTTTGTTGTGTAACTCATCGCACACTTTACATACAAAAACATAGCATCATCACAACAAGGTCATTTCCGTCTTAAAGGTACAGCTTGTTAAATGATGTTTGTTAGCACGCCGCATGTGGACTGAAGGTGAAATACAAGGCTGTTTTACACAAACGACGGGATCAGCGAAGATAGAAAGTGTTAACCTCGACTCTAAACGCTCGGTCCGTTCCTGTTTCTGTTCACAGGTTATTACGGTGAAGGTCTGAACGCCATCATCGTGTTCGCTGCATGCTATCTGCCCGACAGCGGCTGCACAGACTACAACTACATCATGGAGAACCTCTTCCTGTGAGACACAAGCACACAGATGCACTTTTTCTCAGTTTTAGTTAATGCAAGTTCAATTAAATGAAAATGAGAAATGCGTCTGTGCCATAAAAGTATTTTTCGGATTTTATTTGTTAAAGTTTATCTTCTTTTTATTAAGTAATATATATATATATATATATATATATATATATATATATATATATATATATATATATATATATATATATATATTAATTTTTTTAACATTTTAGCTTCAGTTTTAATTTTATTCATGCTGGCACATTCAGAAAGTCAGAAATTAATGTTTGTATTTTTTATTTCTATTTTATCAAAAGTTAATATATATATATATATATATATATATATATATATATATATATATATATATATATATATATATATTATTTTTTTTATTTTTATTTTATTTTTTTACATTTTAGCTTCAATTTTAATTTTATACACGCTGGCACATTCAGAAAGTCAGAAATTAATGTTTGTATTTTTAATTTTATTTAATCAAAAGTGAATATCTATATATATATAGATTTGTATATAGATAATATTTGTATTTTTATATTTTGTATATCTTTATTTTATCAAAAGTGACTGTAAACTAAGATTTCTGTTTCAAATAAATGCTGTTGTTTTGAACTTTATATTCGAAGAATCCCGAGGAAATACAAAGCATGAGTTTCCAGAGAAATATCGGGCTGTTTTCAGCGTTTATAATAATTTCTAATGTTATAATGAGCGTATCAGAATGATTATAAATGAAGTAAATAAAATATTTTTGAATCCGACCAGACGATAGCGCTTTTAGCATAGCTTAGCATAGATCATTGAATCCGATTAGACCAGTAGCATCGCGTTCAAAAATCACCGGAGAGTTTCCATATTTTGTCCTGTTTAAAACTTCTGTAGTTAAAATGTAAGGTTGTGAGTTTCCGGGCCGATGTGATTAGGAACTACGCTCTCGTAATAATCGAGGAAAAAACGGTAAACGGTAAAAAAAAATGGTAAAACTTATTATCATTAATTGCAGAATGAGCCTGTTTCCCAAAAAGCGGAGGGCTCCTTAAATGTAGCTAATGTTTTAGCACATCTGATATATCCGTAGAAACAATGATTTTAAACTGTAAAGGTTTTTCACAACATTACCGTATTTTTAGTCAAATGAGGACAACTTTAAATACAACATTTGATAAAGCCATGCATCAGTTGAAAGTATATTTTCATTTTATTTATATCATTATATATATATATTATATATCAGCTTTTAGATTTCAAAAATCTGAAAATGATGTATTTTTAGTCAAATATGAGCAGAAGAGGCTTTTGAATGGATTTTATAGAAACTGTTGCACCACAGAAATAATGTATGCTCTATGGATATTTCCTGAAGTTGGATCAGAGCTTCGTGTCGTCTCTGCAGGTACGTGATCAGCAGTCTGGAGCTGCTGGTGGCCGAGGACTATATGATCATCTATCTGAACGGAGCCACGCCGCGCCGGAGGATGCCCGGCATCAGCTGGCTCAAGAGATGCTACCAGATGATCGAGAGACGGTACGGCTCAGCTGGTCACTCATAAAACACACACACACACACACACATACACACATACACATACATACACACACACACACACACACACACACACACATACACACACACACACACACACACACACACACACACACACACACATACACACACACACACACACACACACACACACACACACACACACACACACACACACACACACACACACACACACACACACACACACACACAC
>NW_025048437.1:520000-527500 GCF_018831695.1 Puntigrus tetrazona | reverse complement strand
ATCTACATATTTTCTTTATCCTTTATTTATTCATTCGAAATTGTCTCTAATTATCTGTATTTATTCCTCTGCATTATTTATTCATTTCAGTCATATTTTTTATTCATTAACATATTTTTCAGTAGCTCATATCAAAATTTTTATTTACTCCAGCCTTGTTTTTTAAATATTATAATTTTTTTAATTTAAATTATTATTAACACTTTTTCCAGACACCCCCGAACTCCGAAAAAGCTTTTTCCTCACCGAACATCCATAACATTTGTCCAATTATGAAAGTGCAAGTGATTTTTCGAGCTGATTTCAAAGGCTCTTATGTGATTGTTTGGCACGCGTGACGTAAACGCTTTGTTTATGTTGCAGACCGCCGTCCGTGGCAGCGGAGGCCTGTCCCTGAGGCGTCTCATTGGGTAAGAGAGCGAGCGTCTGACCGTAACAGTAGATGAGCAGCAGGGTGTGTTTATGACCTCTAGACCTTACGCCGTATTTGGGGTCTCTGAATGGCAAGAGGAGCGGCATCTCGTCTGCTCCGTTACATAAAGCTCATCTGCTGCTCTCGTCGACCCTGCCGTCCGCCGCTGCTATTTTTGACCAGACTACTGACCGGCACATGGCCGATATCTCGGCAGAAGCACACCGTCCCGCGTGTCCGCCTTACTTCGGTTAGGGGAGAAGCTTAAAGGGACAGTTCACCCAGAAACCACAGTTCGGTCGTTGTTTGCTCGAACCTGCGTGCCGCTGCGTTCGTTCTCGTTGCGTTTCCTTTTCAGTGGCCGTCGAGGACGTAGCCCCCCGTGAAGGCGGTCCGTGTGACCGACGGGCTTTATTCCAAGTCACATGATAGCTTTGTGCGAGGAACAGACTGAAATAAGACATGCGAAAAACGACGGCGTGACAAGCACTGATTTGTGAGCTACAGCAAAAAGCAAGCTTCTGAAGGGGTTTTTTTAATATAGTTTATATTTTATATAGACCGTTTCTGTCACGGAATAAAAACAAATTTTTTTTTTTTTTTTAGAATTCGGAGAACTCTCAGAATCTCACAATTCTGTGATTTTTAAGGTAATTTTATATCTTTTTCTCACGGTTCTGTTTTTTTTTTCCCCCTCACAATTGTGCCTTGTTCAGTCTAATGCATGTCTTGTTAAATATACACAAAATATTAAATATTTGATATATTTGAAAAAAAAAAAAAAAAAAATATATATATATATATATATATATATATATATATATATATATGCATTAATGTAATAATTTGTATATATTTAATTTAATATTTTGATGATGCTATTTGCTCAGCAAGATCATATGTGATATATTAAATGATATGTTTATATGAATATATATATATTGAACATATATGAAATAATATATTAACTCTGAATGGATTATTAACTAAAAGTACTTGAAAAAGTTAACTGAAATAAATGTCTATAAATAAAAACAATAACAATAATAATTAATAAATTAATAAATAAATACAAAAAAGGGAAAAAAAATCTTTTTTTTTTTAGTTTACCATGATGTACATAACTGAAACCAAAACAAAAAAATCATACTGACGTATTTAAATGAAACGATGATCTGCAGGAGGTTAAAACGATAAATATAGTGACCGTGAATGATATTTTTTTTCTCATTTACAGATACACCTCGAGGCAGGGATTCATCTGTGCATGTCATTTTCCAAAGATGTTCCTTTAAAGAACAATCATGTGGACGAACGCAATCGTCGTCATCATCTCGAAACACGACAACGGTGTTTGTGGACTTCTGTGTAAAGTGCGCGCTTGACCTTTGACCCGGATCACAAGCGGGCCGAGTGAGAGCGAGCGAGAGCTAAAACGAGCGCCCGCAGACTCTTGTGTAACCGTCATTGTGTTGTACAGATGTGAATTGTGGGATGTCTAACGCCGGCGGGATGTTCTATCCGTGTTCGCCCGCCGACCGCTTCCACGACGAGAAACACGTTCGGTCTGTTACGTAACGCAACAGAGTACAGGTCTGACGTCAACATGAAATCACGTTCGACAATCTGCTACGAAAACAACCGAGCACCAAATAATCATTAAGTCAAAGTTCTGGGCAGGTCTTTTCTAAAATCTCGTACGCGGTTGAAGAAATAGCTTATTAAAAAATTCACTTTCGCATTGAAGCCTGTTTCTACCACTAAATTAAATAGTTATTGCGAGATTAGTTAGCGCAATATACAGCTTCGCGATTGCGAGAACAAAGTCTCAGCTACGGATGAACTGTGGTGAATGGGTGCCGTCGGGAATGAGCTGATAAACGCATATAATCCACGCCTCTCCGGTCAATCAGTTGACTTTTTTTTTTAAAAAACGAATGTTTATAAGAACAAAATCCATCATTAAGGCATTTTTAAGACTCGTTTACAAGCACATAGCCCATAACCGTTTAAGTTTAAGTGGTCTGGTCTGAATCAGAAGAGAAATCTGCACGGTTCGAGCAGTGTTTACAAGCCAGAACTGACCTAAACGGCTCTAACCAAAAGTTGAAGTAAAAAAAAAGGTTTTTTTTTCGGACTCTCGTTCTGACGGCACCCATTCACCGCAGAGCGTCCGACGCCGGCGCGCTGGTGCGATTCTCCAAATCTGTTCCCATGACGACACAAACTCATTTTCTTTTCAGACCGATTTCGGTCGAGCTGCTTCTTCAATGCGGTGGTTCACATGAGAGCGAGTTCACAGCAATAATAGCAATTGTTTATTAACAAAAAAAAGAAGCCCGGCCTTCGTGTCGACTTTTATCCGATTAAACGTACGGAGGATGTGAAGGCTGTGTTCTCATAAAGTGTGACACGCAGGCGGGTCAAGTGCGCTGGGACTCATCGACTGGAATAGACGTCTTTAATAACCGCCGGGTGCTATGTTTCCGAGCCGAATGCTAGCATACTGCGTGGTACGCACTGCATACTTTAAACCGTATGCGCTGCTGTCAAACATTGCATGTTTTAATCGACTTCTCTCATTCCGATGCAGCTTCATCTGACCTTCGGCGGTTCGATCAAATGAGTCAGCGAAGGTTGATCGTGGTCGATGTGGTTTACTTTTCAGTCGTCGCGCTAGAAACGAAAGGTCAAGTTGAGTGCGCTGCATACAGTGTTCATACAGTAAACGCAGAAGATTCCGTGCATACTGTAGAAGTAGTACCGTAGTGTGATGTTCTTAACACAGCCGAAGCGTTTGGCACAGTGAGTCGCATGAGTTCACTGCAAGTATATGTACATAGACTCATGTGCTTCCAACTTGCCATTATGACATCACAGGAGGCGGAGCTTGTTTTCCCTCCCTTCATGATGCCTTATGAGCACTCTTATCTATAATCAGATAGCGTTCTTATAATAAAACGCCTCAGCCGCTCTTCTATTTGTCAGCTACATCACTAATAATAACATTTACTAAAGCGTTTGTTCATTTTAATTGGTACCGAACTTAAAAAATGAATAAATGTTATATCACTAAATGAATAATCGACTTGACAATACAGATAAAATGATTTTTTTTTTTTTTTATTTAAAAAATTTAAATATTTAATTTGTCGTTTAATTATTTTTGGCCTTTATTTGGTATGTTCTTAATTTATTTTGTAACTGTATTTTGGATTTATTTATTTATCGTATTTTAATTAATTTATTTTACTTTTTACATTCATTTATTCCCACATGTAAGGTCAAAATAAGGTCAATTTCGACATTTACTAATGCGCCATTAAAACGGATATTGAATATTAATTATTCATTGAATATTTATTGCTCGTTTATTATAAGGTAAGTGGTTTTTAGCTGCAAAAAAATTTATTGATCGCAACTGCTTACCTTTTAAAAAACTGTAGTATAATTTTCAATTATTAATTAGCAATAAACACGCCATTTTATTAAGCAGGCTAGCGGTAGGGCTGCTGGTTTTTGCATTGACCCGCTGGATTGACCAATCAGCACGCGCCAGTGCTCATAACTCATATTGAAGGGATCCTTTCAGCCACATTATTGTATAATGTACATTATCAGACTGTTTAACAGCGTGCTGTGCGTGAATCATTTGTATCATAGGATGTGCAATAAGTGAACGAGTTGTGACAGTTAATAAAAGTTCGACTTCACTGTAAAAGCTTCGCATTTTGGACTTTCCTGTGCGTGTCTCATCTGTGAATGAAGGAGAGAAGGTCAACGCGGGTCGAATCGACGACAGCTGCATGAATCAACATTGCTTTAACATAAGTCATATGCTCCCCGAATGCCAGAAACAAAACATTGCTAACTAAAGCGGCCTGAGCTCCACCAGTCTCCAGTCTTTTGGCTTTTAATGTTTGGTCAGTCTGTGTTTTTAGTTAAAGCGTTAGTTAAAGTGAAGACGTTTCCGTCTAAAAAGGTCCCTTTAGTTAATAATATTACAGGCGTACAACATCTACTTTTAAAAGGGTGTTATTAAATGCCGAAATTAAAATAAAGTAGTAAATTATAGGCAAATTTTTACAAATGTAGCATTATTGTAAACCGTGTTTAAAAGCAACTTTTAACTAGGTTTCGAATGAATGATTATACCTGTTAAATATGCGTTTTGTTGTCTAACTACATAAGAAGTAAAAGCGTTAATTTCGTCATTGATAGTATTACATGCCACTAGTAAAATGCACATGATTTAACTAAATATTGTTTTAGTGTAATATTATAATATATCCAATCGAGTTCTTTAGCTGCGTGATTATTATATGCAGTAAAATGTTTTACGTTTACGGTCATAAAAGTAAACCGGTGTGACTCGTGTATCATAAAACCAAAGTTCAAAGCTTCAAAAATGTACTTGCTTTGATTTTCTTACACACACACACACACACACATATATATATATATATATATTACCCGGAAACAATTACACATGAAGTGATGAAAGCTTTGAAGTTTATCTCTTCAATGTCAAACGACTGATAATTATGAATGACTAAAAGATAATAAATCGTAACTTGCATGAATGTAATACATTAGAATATGGAATATTCAGTGTGGAAACAAGTGTGGAAACAATCATTTTGAAGTGAAATGTTAGTGTTGTCATTTAAAATTGGATTAATATTCGATGCAAACAATTGTCAAATTATCATGTATATTCTCATATATATGTATGTGTGTGTATATATATATATATATATATATGCAACAAACATGGTTTTGAAACAGAGCTATTGGCATTGGGTGGTTTGCTATTAAGTTGATAGTCTGGTATTTATGTGAGTTGCGTCAGGAGCGTTTGTACAGTGTCACACATAGACATCATGCCAAATATAGCTCTATGGCGGTGTCTACTGAGAGCTGGATAAGCATGGAACTATTCACCTCAGTCCGGGAGAAAAGTTCCCTCGCACCGCGCCAAGGAGACGGGTCAAGTAATTGGAAACAATTTCATCAGGACGGTCATGAGAGGAAACGTCCTGAAGCACCACGTGCCTCTCTCGTCTTTATTTAACGCTCGGCTCTGAAATCGTCCCTTCCGTTTAGGTGGAGAGCGCCACCGTAACGCAATGATTGACAACCGAACGCGCGCCGAGCAGAAATAGCTCTGTCCTCTGTCCGAAGCGTCCTGCGTTTGTGCTTGATGTTGATGTCGAAAGTGAACAAGCGCGCGTGGGATCCTGGCCAGACTGAAGCTCACGGAGTAAAATGATCCTGGGCTGAAATGATGAGAGAGGATGAGCGTAGAAACAAGGCTCCTGAAGATATAGGCCTGTGCATATCACACATATTATATATATGCATATATATATACAGAAAAAAAACAGAGCTGTCATATGACATACAGTATAATATGATAATGATATGCATATATATATATATATATCATTGTCATATTGTATTGCATGTTATATCACAGCTCTAAAACTTTATTTTTATAGTGATTTTTAATGATATCGCTCTTTTTTACTACCACTTATTTATTTATTGCTTCACCACTAGGCCTGCTTTATTAATTGTTACACACTGGATAGGTGTTAGCTAAATAATTAAATGTAAACTTTTATTTCAAACAATGGCAATGGCGAAGGGAGCACAGGTCACGTGTATAGCAATAATACTTTAATAAACTGATTTATGAGCATACACAATTGTATAATATATACTAACAAAATTATGCATCTTCGATGTTAATATGAATTAGTATTAAATCAGCATTAAGGCTGATTTATTGTACTCTGAAAACATAGTCGAAACCTGTTGCCCTAAAACTAAACTAATACCCATTCTTGTCTTAGAACAACTTTGATGAATTATGATCCACTTCAAATGTTGACTACTATATAAATATGCATAGCAATGCAAGTAATAATATACATAACAATGCACCCTGACGATTACATTTATAATCAGAGCAATGCACATAAACACGACCTATCATACAAATGAGCAATGATGTTTCAGATTATGATTAATGAAAGCTATCCGTCTTTAATGCTATATAGTGACTCCTGTCTGTAACCCGGATGGTGTTTATTATTCGTTTACCCCGATTTAATTCGTCTCGATAGCGCTCGTGATGCGCGTTAAACGCAAACTATGCGCGAGCTGGCTTGATTTGGTGGTATCTTTCCACTCTTTCGTCGCTCCTCGGAGCGGCGCGAGGCGACGGACGTCGCGCGACAGGTGCGCCCGGTGGAACGGCGCCAACATGCAAACGAGCAAGACGCCTCGCGCGCTGATTGGTTCCCCGAGAGCGACCTTATTGGCAGGCGACCCACGTCGACGTGACGCAAAGCCGAGCCGCCTATATATTGAAGGCGAAAGCCTAGTCCATCAATGAAATAGTAAAGAGAGGGAGATTCTGGGAGAAAGAGAGAGAGAGAGAGAGAGAGAGAGAGAGAGAGAGAGAGAGACTGAAAGCATTCCCGACTTTATTGGCAATTCAAGGAAGAGATTCCTTTGCTAGGAAGACCAATATCACAAAGGATCAGAATGAAGCTTATAATCGGAATAGGAGGGTGAGTAATCTTTGAGATGGACATATTGACCTTCTGTGGAGCGCTGTGACTGTTTAATAAACGTGTGTGTGTGTGTGTGTGTGTTTCAGAGTGACCAATGGAGGCAAGACGACTCTGACGGGAAGACTCATAAAGAACTTACCAAACTGTTGTGTCGTACATCAAGACGACTTTTTCAAGGTAAACTATTTCAGCGTTTCATTCATATCCCGTGAGACGCATTCGGACATTTACGGCAAACTCCAAACCTCGTTGCATTCTGGATAGCGAAGCCATCTGATGCAAATTGACCGAGTTTGATTTAAGTGTCTGAATGCTTTAAATAGACTAGGAGTAATGTCATTTCCGAGGGACGATAAAAAGGTAAAGACGTTTAGTCATTTGTTGTATTTATGGATCCATATTGTGGTTCATGAACCCTATGCTGGTGTTCTCCTGGACAGCCAACCTCAAAGACCCAGCAAATGAATGCCTTTCGAGGTGTCTAAGACACAGCGCAGTCTAGCG
>NW_025048437.1:505000-510000 GCF_018831695.1 Puntigrus tetrazona | reverse complement strand
ATATATATATATATATATATATATATATATATAGTATGATATATATATATCATATCACACATATAAACTGAAACTATTTAAAGTATTTAAAAATGATAAGCCATTGTTTTGTCATCAACAAAAAATAATTGTCTTGAAAATACAGTTTTAAAGTGTGATTTTCAGTGTGTTGTTACTGCAGATAAATAAACACTAGATGAAGTAAGTGTGGTTTTGATCAGTTTGTGTTTCTGTTAGTGTACACTACCATCTAGTGGACATAGTTTCTGTACAGTCTCAGCTTCTTTGGGCTGATATTTAATAATGTGTCGTTTCGATTTAACCGATTTAAGATCAAAAGTGTGTGCTTGATGCATTTATGACTGTCATCAGATAAAGGTCAATAGTTCACCATCCAATCTGAGCTAAAAGGTTGAGGTAGCAAAGTTGTGTTTCCCCCCCAAAAAAAGGTTATGGATTATTCTTTCTGTTTTGATAGAGTCATTAATATATCGGCTGAATGCACGAGATGGAATGCAAATAAAATCAGTGATGAAAATGTAAATAATTAATATTTTTGGTTTTTATTATTATTATTATTATTATTATTATTATTATTATTATTATTATTATTATTGTTATTATTATTATTATTATTTCAATAAAATGTTAGTAAATCTCCCAAAAAACATTGTATGTTTGTTTAATTGTAATAACATATAATTATATAACACATTAAGTAGGAATTTGGACTCTCAATTTTTTTATTATATATATATATATATATATATATATATATATATATATATATATATATATAACATATATAATATATATATAATTTAATAATATAACATAATAATTTTATATATATATATATATATATTTTTTTTTTTTTTTTTATTTTAATAATTACATTATTTTCTCATTATTTAATTACTCACAAATAATTATGTAGCAATACTTAGTGAGAAAAAGCCCAAATAAATACATAAATAAGCATTCTTTTAGACAACACAAAAAAGTGGCCTTTTTTAAAATATTAGTATTTGTGATCTTCTGTTGTTTCAGACACTGCTTTATTAACTGATTCATTGCTGTCGCGTGTGTAGTTTTTTGGATGTTATACGAAGAGAGATGATTTAGATCTTGGTTTGAAAGTTATTTCATTGTTATTGCTGCACTATATATATATATATAAATATATATATATGTGTGTGTGTGTGTGTGTGTGTGTTTGGCCCGTGCCGTGTGTTTCATTTTCTCCCTTTTAACTGTTTTACGTTTGCACTTTTAATTGAGCAGGGCCTTTACTGGGCAGCTCTGGTTTGTTTGTTGTTTGTATATATTTCACAAACATCTCACCAGAACGTCACGTGCAGCGTTTACTTCAGACGAGTTCAGCCGTCACAGATGTCAAGACTGACAAGAAGTGCTTTGCCTTCAGGATCTTGTTCATTCGCCTCAGGGGGACAAAAACAGATCTTATTTTACATTTATTTTCACGAGGTGATTATTAAGACCTCAGATGAGATCAAATGAAAGGGCTCCAGGTTTAACTAAATGAAACCTTAAAACCTTTTAGTGAACAGAAAAGTTTTTTTTTTAATAAATGGAAAGTTTTGCACTATTTCTTCTGTCTTAGCTATAATTACTGTATTATTTTCCCCCCACCTTCTCCATTAATTACGTTTTTTTTCTGTCTCTCTTTCACTTTAATGCCAGCATAAAAAAAAAAAAATCCAGTTGTATTTATTTATTTACTTATTTAACAATTCACAAAAACTTAAATTCCTGTAATTTTTTATAGTATTTGATTTATTTCCCTTTTATTTTAATAAAAGCTTTTCCCCATATATAAAACATAATGTAAAAAACTATTAATTATTAATAATTTTACTACTAATTTAAACGATAAAAGCTAATTACATTCAGATTTCTGAAAAAAATAAAAATAAATATATATATATATATATATATATATATATATATATATATATATATATATATGTGTGTGTGTGTGTGTGTGTGTGTGTGTGTGTGTATATATATATATATATATATATATATTATTTTATTTTATTTTTCAGAAACCTGAATGTCATTAGCTTTTATCGTTTAAATCGTAGTAAAATAAGTTTAAATTAATAATTTTATATTAATAGTTTTTTACATTATGTTTTCCCCCCTAAAATCCTGAGTTTCATAGAGTTTGTCTCCTGTCTCTCTTTGTTTTTATCTAAGAATTTTTAAAAAAGCATAATTTCCATAAATTACAGAAAGCTCGGGAGAGCGTTAAGCGCTGTCTGCGCATGCGCGCACGAGCTCCCTCCGCGGCTCTTGGGTCCGTGTCCAGTCTCTGGAGGAAGCTATGCCTTTAACGCAGCCCGGGCTCAGACTCTCACGTCCACTGAGAGAGGAACATCTGTGCTGGGAGCCCGCTTCAGTGACCGTCCAGCTCTAAAATGCACCTCAAGATGCCAAACTCGCTTTTGGTTTTCTATTTGCTCCAAGGACTGGCTAACTTCATCAGCGCGCAAAACTCCGCGCCCTGGAGGAACCGGATCCAGTGGGTCAATAACGGCCGGGTGTTCAGTTTAATGAGCACGGGCTCGGAGTATCACGCACCGGTGGCGTCCAGAAGACGGCCCGGACCGTTTCCGAGCAGCAGCGGAGACGCTGTCCGAGACAGGACTGTGCACATCCGAGTAGAGGCGTCCGACTCCGCGGCCACGAGCGGCGGCGGCGGCACCGCGCTCCTGGGTCCGGATCGCGCGCGGTACGTCGCGGCCAGCAGTCGCGCACCCGGCGCCAGACAGATGCGCGTGCGTCAGCGGCTCGGAGCGGCTCCGGGAAGCAGAGCCAACGCCACCGAACGCTCCAGCGGCGGAAGAGCCCCGGCTCAAGGGGAGAATAACACGCGGAGGGCGCCAGCGGTTGCCAATCTCCAACTCCTGGAAGCGCCAACGGAGACCTCAGCGGGGCTCTCCAGAGCGCAAACTCCAAATGCGTCTGAAGGCATGGCAGGGGACGATCCGCGGAACAGGAACACGGTTTTCTATAACATCTACCCGCCCGGCGGAAGGACGGGCGTCCCGCGGCGCGCGCCGCCTGGCACCGGCTACGGCACACGATACTTCCAGAACGGTGAGTTTAGCCTCAGCGTGTGTTCGGGGTGGGGGGATCCGTTTCAGCGTTTTAGTGTATGTATGTGTTGTGCCCCTCTGCAGGTCTGCCCGATCTTGTGCCAGATCCCTATTCCATCCAGGCGGGCTCATACATCCAGCGCGTCCAGATGTACGCGCTCCGGTGCGCGGCGGAGGAGAACTGCCTGGCGCGGTGCGTTATGAATTATGATCTGTGTCCAGTTACAGCCAGCGACCACAACAAATACCTAGACACTTAAGTCACACTTAACCCTTTAGTTGTGCTGAAAATATGTGGCTTAATTCGGTGTACCCGGTCATAAAATGCGCAAACTCTCTTTATATTTATTCATTCATTTTAGAGTGTTTTATGTTTCTCTCTTTTACGTTAATGCCTAAAACTTTACGTTTTTGAAAGACCCCATTGCCCCACGGGGATGTGGGGTGCATTTCAAACGAAATATCTTGTATACTGTAAACGTTGTTTGATGATAACTCCAGTTTGTTCAGAATGAAAAGTGTTTTTTATTATGCCATTTTTCGTGATGCTCATTCAAAAACTGAGGTGCGTATAAACAATCAGTCACGAAAAGGAAAAAATAAGCTAAAGAAAACAAGTTTATAGCGCTTTAATGCAATAAAATATCATATAGTGAGAAAATTATATTTTGGGGGGCGGGGAAGTTGTGATCCGGTTTTAGTCCAATGCAATAACATTAAAAAGCATTTCAAATACAAATTGTCAAAGAAAACGCATATTTGACGTAAAGAACTATTTCTGCGCGCATAATAACGCAGCGTGATGTCACGCGTAACCGCAACCGGTCGTGATGCGTTGTTTTTTTTTTTAAACCTGTGCGTGCACGTGACTTCATGAAAGCCACCAAAACCTCCAAAAGATCCAAAAGCGACGATATTCAAACACCGGACTTGTTCTCGTGCGTCACCGCGCTGAAGCGCGCGCAAAAACGACCTGCCGCGCGCTCGGAGACGCCCGTTCCGCCGGAAGCGCGACCTCTCGTGACCCTCATCCTCCGGCGTCTTTCACCTTTCAGATCCGCGTACAGACCCACGGTCAGAGACCTCGACTATAGGGTCCTGCTGCGCTTCCCACAGAAGGTCAGGAACATGGGAACCAGCGACTTCCTGCCCGTCAAACCCAGGCATCAGTGGGAGTGGCACAGCTGTCATCAGTGAGTCCCCTTCACACACACCAGCGCCTTTTCAGGCACCTTTATGAATCAAAACTCTGTGCATTTGTGTTAAAATGTGTTTTACTGCCTCTAGCGTTCATTTACGTATTCATCGGTACATATTTCGTGACTCACTAAAAAGTGCACTTGGGTACGTTTATGCCATGAGACCAGCTAGATAAAATTTGCGATTATTTGCAAAAATAAATAAATAGAATAATAATAATACCTAAAGTGATTGTGCTGAATTAAAAATATCAATAATACTTTCAATCGATTAATATCATTCCTTTACGAAATAAGGAAGCTTTTGTTTCGGCTGTAATGCACTTATCAAAAGCACTCTAAAAAGTAGCCATAATGTATCGTTTAACATATAACGCGCTCAAATGCATCAACACAGGTGCAGCAAAACACAAAAAACACACCAGACCCGTGTTTGCATTTGCTTCTGTCTGTTTTTGACCATCAAATAAATAGAAATCATCTCACAAATGCTTGTTCAAAGCAAAAATCTTAACTAGTTGCTTATTAGCGTGAATATTAGTTGTGATTAAGTGCATATTAATACCTTATTCTACGTGACTTTATTTTACATATCTAATCCTACGCAATACCTAAATTTAACAACTACCGCACTAACTATTGATAAGCAGACAATGATACATTTATTGAGGCAGAT
>NW_025048437.1:430000-500000 GCF_018831695.1 Puntigrus tetrazona | reverse complement strand
GTTGTAGTTTTTAATTGTTTTATTTATTAAATATTGTTTTATATTGTTTTATTTTATTTATTTTATTTTAATTACAAATACGTTTTTTTCGGCACCGTTAAGCGCTCATTTGATTGAACTCATACTCCCAAGATAAGTTTGTTTCTTCATTAGATGAGATTTGAAGAAACAGATGCTTTTCAGTGAATGGGTGCCGAGTCCAAACACCTTATTAAGATGTTTTAACTTTAAACTCTTGGCTAATATCACGCTTATAACGCTTCCTCCGGTGAAAAACATTCTGGTCTGAATCAGGAGAGAAATCTGCTCGGACCGAGCACTCTTTATAAGCCCCTGGCTGGATTTTGATAGAGACTACTGACTTTTTTCACATTATGTTTCTATTGCTAGACTCAAATGTTAGCTGAAAGCAACGGTTTGGAGTTGAGAATGACCTAACGACGGACAGTTTTATCACAAACACACAGCTTTTGTCTTCTCAAGACGTTAACCGATGGACCGGATTTTTTTTGCCAGCCGTCCGGACTCTCGTTCCGACGGCACCCATTCACTCGTGCAGAGGCGCATTTCTCCGAATCTGATGAAGAAGCAAACTTATCTACATCTTGGGTGGCCTGAGGGTGAGAACATTCGAATCAGCGAATGTGTGTGTGTGTGTGTGTGTGTGTGTGTGTGTGTGTGTGTGTGTGTGTGTGTGTGTGTGTGTGTGTGCGTGTGCGTGTGCGTGTGTGTGTGTGTGTGTGTGTGTGTGTGTGTGTGTGTGTGTGTGTGTGTGTGTGTGTGTGTGTGTGTGTGTGTGTGTGTGTGTGTGTGTGTGTGTGTGTGTGTGTGTGTGTGTGTGTGTGTGTGTGCTGTGGTCTGTTGAAGCCGGTGTGATTTCATCAGCCTGCAGACGGTTTGCAGGACTCTGTTTACTCACACGGAGCTGTGAAGGCCGAGATGTTATCATCCCATGTGTCTCCTAGCGCTGAATGAATGACCCTCTCGCAGATTCAGAAGCGTTTCTTTCTAAAACAGGAAGTAAAACGCGTCGCAGTTCCTACGTCTTTGACGATTTCTTTTGCTCACCGTAGAGCGGCTCGCTCATAGTCCAACGTAAATATGTCTAAAATGCTAAAACCCGCCAGTGTTGCATTTGTTACAGTAAAACTGTAAAATATTAATGCAATTTAAATAAATCGCTTCGATGTAAATATATATTAAAATGTAATTTATACCTGCATTTTTTTTTAGCATTATTACTCCAGTCTTCAGCGTCACGCGCCGAAGATGCTCAAGAAATATCGGCGTATTAAATCATTTTAAAATAAAGGGCCCGGACTGAGAGGCTCCTGAGGTGAAGTGCAATGAGAAGGAGCACGGATGAAGCGTTTATTCTGGCGTTTGAGGAGCTGAGGCCGTTCCGGGGGAGATTCTCAGTGTTTTTGAAAGTGTCTGGAAAAAGGCCCTTGTTCTAATATTGACTCGTGTTCGGGGCCGAGGGACCCGTTCTCTGTTTATAGGACATTAAACGGGAACTTGCTCGACATGTTGTTTGCCGTCTCACTCGGGTCAATAGACGGGGGTTTGTTACTGAACAGAGAGCTGCTGAAGACGCAGGTATTTTTATTGACAATTAACAAAATTGGCGACATTTTTCACTCAGAAAGGGCTGATAATTTTCACTAATAATTACCGAGAAATGGCACATCAATTAAATGTGAATTTTTTTAAGAAGAAAGTCTGAAGCGGTATCTTTTATTTACAAATGAGAAAAATTACAAATGACATTTTTCAGAGCACTGTTAAAAAGGTGGCTCTTTGCAACACTTTTAATAAATCTCTTTTCTATCAAGCTTTTTCGTGCCTGCAATACTTTCGTAAAATATTTTCATCTCGTCTATTTCTAAATAACTATAATTTATCCAAAACATGTATAATAATTTTGCTTTTGAGTGAGCCTAAATGCATTCATTCAATCTTACAATTCTTTTGGTATTTTAATATTTATTTTGATATTTACAATATTTTTTTTAATCTTATTTCTCTACATTAAAAAATAAATAAAAATAATACAAATACATAGGCCTATTTTCTAGAAATGCATAATATGGGTTCAGTTTTATATAAAAGCTAAATATAGGCATTATTTTTTAGAAGCGAAATATATTTTATTTTATAATAATTAACAGTTAAAATATAATTTAGCTTGTCTTTCTTTCCTTTCTCATTATTGTCAGAAATGTTTCTCATTAGGTTCATTTTGACAATAGTTTAAATTTAAATCAAAATTTGCATTACAACGAAATATATACTAATAATTGTCTTTAAAAAATGCAAATTGAAGATATAGGCATTTAGCAATAATAGCAAAATATGTATTTAATTGTTTGTTTGTTTTTTTGTTTTAGCTTGTAAAATACTTAAAATATATAACATTTAAATATATACTGTACTTTAAAATATAAAATACACTAATATATTTTCAGATGCAAAATATAATTTTGTTTTTAGATTTAAATTTTAGTACAAAATAGAACCTTAACATATATATATATATATATATATATATATATATATATATTATTTTATTTTATTTATTTTTTTGTGGCTTTTATCAATATATTTATATATCCAGATCCTGTAGATAACTCGAAAGCTGAATTTGGAGCTGCTCATAGTTCTACCACAGAAATGTATGTTAAAAATTAATTAGTGGGTCTTCTGATATATTTGTGAAACTCAGTAAGGGTGCAAACCCCTTTTAGGTGCTAATTGTAAGAGGAAAAGAGCATATGGAGCGCGCATGTTCACTTGATGGAGGAAACGAGGTTGTTTCGTGAGCAGTTTGCTCCTCTCAAACATGTCATGATGGTGCAGAGACAGTGTTTAAACAGCTGCGGAGGATCCACACACACACACACACACACACACACACACACACACACACACACACACACACACACGCACACACACACACACACACACAGACAGACACACACACACACACACACTCACAGACACACACTCACACACACACACACACACACACACACACACACACACACACACACACACACACACACACACACACACACACACACACACACACACACACACACACACACACACACACACACACACACACACACACACACACACACACACACACACACACACACACACACACACACACACACACACTCACACACACACACACGCACACACTCACGCACACGCACACGCACACTCACACACGCGCACACGCACACACACACACACACACACACACACACACACACACACACACACACACACACACACACACACACACACGCACACACACACACGCACACACACACACACACACACACTCACAGACACACACGCACACACACACGCACACACACTCACACACGCACACTCACACACGCAAATTATTATAAATATATATTGATTAATGATCGTCTAATATAATTTGTTATTATTTTTTCTTTTGCATATTTCAGCATTTATTTATGCGAGTAATTTTATGTATGTTAAGTGTGTATGTATGCATGATTTCTCTCTTATCATCATATATATATATATATATATGTATACGCCTTTGGTGTTTACATTTTTTTAGATATTTTTTAGATATCGAAAAATATCTAAATTTTGAAATCTAATCAAAATATAATTGAAATACATCTATTTTTCCTATGTCAAAATTTATTTCAATATTTACAATATTTTGGCAGTTAAATATTTTTTTCAGTCTCATTTTCTCATTTCACAAAATTTAAAAATTTCCTAAAAATATTACAAATACATAGAGTTCTTTTTTTTATTTACATTTGATATTTTTCTATAAGTATCGTTTATTTTCATATCCTTTTCTGAAGTCTTTTTTTTTTTTTGTTTCTCATTGTTGTCAGTATCGTCTCTCATACGTACATACACACATATATAATATTTCCCAAAATGTATCGCATAAATTCATTTTTCACCCTTTTGGGTGAACTTGTGTTTTAAACCTGATTTTTAAAGGATTTCTCTCTTTTTTTCCCATCTTGAGAACCTCTATTTGTCACTGACTTGAAAACGTGAGAATAAGAGAGTGATCTATGGAGGTCTGTGTGTGTGTGTGTGTGTGTGTGTGTGTGTGTGTGTGTGTGTGTGTGTGTGTGTGTTTTATTAATCATACAGAGTGAGTTTTTTGTCTGTAGTTTCCTGTAAGGAGTAGATTTAGGTGTAGCTCAATAGCACATACAGTTTGTACAGTATAAAAACCATTACGCCTATGGGATGGTTAACGTGTGTGTGTGTGTGTGTGTGTGTGTGTGTGTGTGTGTGTGTGTGTGTGCCAGTCTCTCTGCACTGGCACACTCTCTTCCACACAGAGTGGAGAAATTCCTCAGCTACGGTCAGCCCGAAACACCGGGGACAGCGTCTTAGACTGAACACAATATCATGAGCTGGACTGGAGACAGAAAGACTTCTTGCGTGGGTTTATATATACATCTGCCAGACATGCATAACATAAACATGTGCGGCTGTGAAACATGCTCAGAGAACATGCTGTCCGTTACCTCGGCTCCAGGAGGTCAGAAACACTATCTTTTGATATTGGTGGCAAAATTCATATTAGGAAAAAAAATTAAAAAACAAAAATGTATACATATATTGCTACTGTACGTATGCCCCTGAAATATCTTTATTGTCGTTTAAGTCTATTTAAAACAGTTGTAAATGAAAAGAAATACGTGTGTATACTTTTTTAAACTATATGCATATATGCGTTATAATATGCATTGATTTTTACTTTATTTGTTCACGGACTCCCAAAAGATTCGTTCAACGAGTCGTTTTTTCCAAACCCGATCGGTCGATTTCATTTAAGGCTACAAAAGCGGCACCTAGTGGTGAAGAAAGAAAGTGCATTTTCAAATCGACGAGAAAAGACCAAGAAGTGGGCGGCAATATGCTAATGTTTTGTTTTGACGTCAGCACGAAACGGCTTGGGACTCGTTTAGATGATTCAGAGTCGACTCTTTCTTTTGAGAGACAAGGACTTTATACAGGGCGCGCTTTCAAATATTTGCAGATGTTTTCATTTCATCTTAATGCTCTCTTTCACAAAGGAAACGCTTTATAATATTTAAAACTCGCGTTTTTAACATGCTCAAGAGCTGTCGTGCTGTCAAACTATATACAGCTGCTGCAGGTCCGGAGTCCAGACCAAACAGGAAGTAGTTGTGCCGTCTGTCCTTCGGGATGTTTGCCTCTTCCTCTTCGCACAGGTATGGCCCGGGAATATGTAGGGTGAGTGAGAATGACATCACGTGGTCTGTGAAGTGTGTGAAAGACGGGCGGACTGACGTCAGGGGCGGTATACGTGTAAGAGAACACGCGCGCTTAGTCGTTGCTTGTGTGTGTGTGTGTGTGTGTGTGTGAGAAGAGCGTGTGAAGGAAAGCCGGAAATGCAATGGTGGTTTCCTTCAGAAGCGCGCAGGGAGTGTGTTTCAGAAATCAGGCCGGACAGTCTGTCTGCCGCGTCTACACGATCTCATGAACCATATGCGTATCATATGCACGTATTATATGAACGTATCATTTGCACGTATTATATGCACGTTTCACATGCTTGTATTATATGCATGTATTATATGCACGTATCATATGCACGTTTTATATGCACTTA
The DNA here is from genome assembly GCF_018831695.1 of Puntigrus tetrazona. Classification (NCBI taxonomy): domain Eukaryota; kingdom Metazoa; phylum Chordata; class Actinopteri; order Cypriniformes; family Cyprinidae; genus Puntigrus; species Puntigrus tetrazona. The sequence goes on along the minus strand of NW_025048437.1, from coordinate 494,335 downwards.
TTATATGCACGTATCATTTGCACGTATTATATACACGTTTCACATGCTTGTATTATATGCACGTATTATATGCACGTATCATATGCACGTCAAACACGTGCGTGTCAACATCCATTTTTTCTTATCAATACCACGTTTTCGTTTTTCTTCACTTCCGTCAAACACTATATTATCATTAATATTATTAACATTTGCATTTTTAACACATAAAGTCAAATTACTGAAAAACATTACAATTGTAATCACTGTTAGGAGGGATTTAGAATAATATGTTAAACATAAAGTACATAATTAATAAATGATAAAGAGTCAAGGATCAAACATTTCCAGCTGAACCTTAAATTTTTTTTATATTGTATCATACCAACCGTAAGTCCAGTCATATTTCTTTATATAGCACTTTATTCAATACTGATTGTGTAAAAGCAACAATTTATTAAAAAATATTCTAAATTGAAGAGAATGGCCCCTCTACGATATTGTTGGAATTATTGTATGATTAAAAGCAAATTAATTTATGCAGTTTCCCGCCAGTGAACGATAAAACTGACAGCCAATCAGAAGCTTTAAAGAGCGGGATTACAGTTTTACTGCGTTTTTAATCAAATAAATGCCACCCTCTGAGCAGAAGAGTGTTATTATATATTTATAACACCGCAGAGAGATGAATACATCATTTTCCAGCTTTCATTCACATCTCTTTCAGAGTTTATTTCGGTCTCTGTGTAGTCGCTCTCCGAGACACTTAACACATCTCTGTCATCTAACAAACCTCTTCATCACCCGCCTTTCATCCGTCGTTTTCTTTCTCCTTCCTTTATTCCTCCAGTGCATGACAATGTTCTCTAAACGTTCCATTTGATCATTTTGGCGAACATTGCGGGGATGTTACTTTTAAACGTTCCGAACATTCCGAAAAGGAAGAAATAGCGGCAAATGCTGGCCAAATATTTGGGAAAACGCATCCCATTTTTGGGAACATTTTCTTAATGTTACTAGGAAGATTTGCTCATCGCTTCGAGAGAACATCACCGGAACGTTCCGCGGATGTTCCCTTTCAGATGGGTTTAATCTCTCTCGTTTTTTCAGGCAAAAGTCTACTTTTTCCTCTATTTAAAGTGCTCCTGTTACTGGTTTCTGAAAAAGACCTTTCACGCGGTGTGAGACACGAATTAAAACAATCTGCAGAGTTTTAAATTTGTAATCGCGCAGCATATAAAGGTAGTGTAAAAGAAAGCCGTCTTTTTAAAAAGAGTCCCAAGCAGTTTCACGTTGTCGTCAAAAACATTAAACGTTAGCATATTGCCAAGACTCGTTGGTCTTTTCGCCTTGGTCTGAATGAAAATGCTAATTCGTGTTAGCGCCTCTAGGGAGCGTTAAAACCTCGCAAACACTTCTTTAAATGAAATGGAAAAATCGCTGAACGAATCGTTTGGGAGCCGTTGAGCAAATATGGTAAAAGCAAATGCATGTTATAAGAAAATGCAGAAACGCATGCATCTCAACCTTTTGTTTGGGACTCCCTAAACCAAAATATGAACCTTTCATAATCCATAAAAGAGGCACTTTTCCCCAGAATGCATTTTATATGTTTCAGAGCTGGAAAACTTTCTTGACTTATTCTTGAAGGCTTTAATAAGTGCGGTAAGCGCTCGCAGGTTGGTATTATTCTTGGATAGCAGGCTTCTTGTTTAGGAGAAATGGCGTCGAACATTTGCTGTGTGAACGGACGCTTATTTTTAATGCGTGTTGTTTTTGGTCAGATTCGGGACAGCCGCGCTGTTTTAACCCGAGAGGAGCCGCGTTCAGACATCCTCAAACAGCCTGTATTGTTAAAATAAATGTACACAGTTACGGATCGCTGCTTTTTAAAAGTTCTTGTCTACGTCTAAGATGTTTCAGGGTTCTTGGGTGGAAAGGTAATAAGATTTAACTCAAAATATATTTACTCGAGATGCAGCATTAAGATGTCTTCTATCGACTGGGGTATGAGAATGTGTTTCTGAGCCCACTGATATTTGTCATCTTATATTGTTTCTCAGAAAAGTCATTAAAAACACTTTTTTTGTTCTCTCTTTCACAAGTGAACATCTTAAAAGTTCTTAAAACTTGAAGGTCTTGAAGTGTTACAAATGAAAATTGAACAGAAAAGAAGATGTTTTGAAGAATGTTGACGGTACCCATTGACTTCCATAGAAGTAGTCTTTTTTTTTTTTTTTTTTTGTGAACTATCCCTTTAAATTCATGTATTTTTGTCTTGTTGTTTTTCTTTTCTCGGAAGGAAATTGGGTCCATTTGCTCTGACCTTACTTTACCTTTAAAAGTAACAAAAACACGAGTGATTTTGAATCCCTGCAGCTATTTTTCGTACGTTAAGGCATGCTCGCTTGTCTTTATGTTTGGCTGAGCAATGCGTCCGAGCGTCATCCGCGTCGTTTAGTCGGCGGCCAGGGCCAAAAATAATGACTGTGTTTGACTGACCTTGTGCACTCAGCTAACCCACAGTCACTTAGCGGCTAGTCACGAGGAAAACACCCGCTTAAGCTGCACACCATTTGTCTTTCTGGGGCCAGACGGGAGAAGAGACGGGTCACTGAATGAGTCACCCACGCTCAATATTTGTCCGCTCCGCCTGGAGTAATCAGAGGTTCCTGCATCATGACAGGAGCGTGAGGCTGCTTCCAGACATCAGATGAACTGTGTTTAATAAGAAGAACATCTTAAGCACATTACATGCTGCGCTAAACCAGTTTTGCATGAGAGCAAAATGTACGATGGCGAAAAAATTAATCACGCGAAAACTTTCGCATTTTACCCCCAAATCAGAAGTGCATTTATTCCATACGCAATTTATAAATTTTATTATAATTGCTTTATTTATTTAAAAATGATGTGATATAAAAATGAATGACCTTTTTGAACAATTTTGCGTTGCATTAAAATGTTCCTTTTATGGGTCATTATACAATGTTTTTGCTTTGTTGTTTTTAAAAAGCGTAAATTAAATGCAGCAGAAAAATGCTAAAATGTTTCTGCAAATAAATACAAAATGCATTGCATTGCAGAAAGGGCAAATGAGATTTTTTCTGCATTACAGTTTTGAGCATTTGTGGCGAATTTGTTCAATTTTCATGTCAAAATGTGAAAATGCTAAATAAAGTATGAATCAAATAATAAAATAGCAAACTGATTTTGGCATGAAATGTGACCTAGCATGTACAGACGCTGAATGACATAAAAAGCAGCGTGATTTTTGTACTACAGTGCCATATCTCTTCATAATGTTATACATATAAAGACGCAAGGCATTTGGCCCCTGCACAGATGCATGCTGGGATGTGAAGAGGCCCCCTCAGAGAGAAGTGAGAAACTCTCAGACAAGATTTAAATAAACAGGGAGAGAGACACAGTCAAAACCCTCCAATGCCGAGCGCTAAATTATAGTGCAAACATTAGTCAGACTGGAGGAATACTTTCATTTGCAAATACTGAATTTGAGAAAGCCTAAAGTGAGAGGATTCAAACTGGAGAGCTATTTTTTTTTTTTAAAGAGTCAGCAGTATTGCAATATACATGTTTTAGTGTATATTCTACACTTTTCAGTTGTTCAGTTCATATATATATATATATATATATATATATATATATATATATATATATATATATATATATATATATATATTGCATTTATTTGATTGAAAAAACAGCAAAAATGTATATATATATGTATATATACATATATACATGTATATATATATTTGTTTTGCTGTTTTTATCAAATTAATGCACATATATATATATATATATATATATATATATATATATATATATATATATATATATATATATATATTAAAAATAAATGCAAATATATATATATATATATATATATATATATATATATATATATATATATATATATATATATATATATATATATATTTTCTTTTTTTTCATTTATTTGGTAAAAAAACAGCAAAATCTTTAATATTGTGAAACATTATTACAATAAAAACTCTATTTGAATACATAAGAAAATGTAATTCATTCCTGTGATTCTAAGCTGAATTTCTAAAACCATTACACCATGCTCCAATGTAGCCTATATCCTAATATTTAGCATTCCCGTTTAAAAAGATCTGAAATGTCTAGAAATGATCAAATTTTGTTCTGCTTGCAAAATCACAACTCGCAGAGAACGTAATTTACACATTTGATGTTTTATTTCATTTGAGCTGTACACATTTATAAGACATTCACGTGTCATTGACGCCCTCTATTGGCCACAGAGTGAAAATGCCACTACACGATTGCAACGGTCTATAAAGATGCCTTACTCTGGCTTTAAATACTGATTAAATAATTCCAGTCCACAGCTGCATCACTGTGTTAGGATCCATCGAGCTGAATTCAGAAGTGTACACTCTAGCAGATATCAGCTGTATACCTCTTTATAGTGGTTCTATGAGCTGCCTTTGAGGCGATGTTAATGTTCGTTAGCTTTAGCTTAACATAATTACAGATCCTTTAGCCTCCCTGAACGAATATCTTTTCAATCTTTGGTCTGAATAACATAGCAGTACAAATAAAAACGTTAATAAAACCCTTCCTCATTTTTGGCATTTAGTCTGTCTACCCAGCTAACAAGGAACGTTGCGCTAAGGTTCTCTCAAAGTCGTCAACAACCAAGCACTTAATGCAAAATGTTCTTTAAACTTGTCTCGAAACGTTCAGAGAACGTTAAAAAGTAACATCATGTGAGCAAAATTCTAAAATGGAATATTGCCTCGACGCTTACGTCCAACCAAGAAAAATGGGTTCATGTAACAGAAGTAAGGTATTTTTGTTAGCTGGTTAGTCAGTGTTTGCATAAATCCAAGAGCCCTATTGCAAAGTCATCATTTCCAACCTAAAGCAGCTTATTCCTTGTTCCCTTTAAAGGAGAATCGCACAGATATCAGGTCACAGGTTAGTTAGAAAGGGCAGCTAGGTCCAAAAGGTTTACCCAGCACAGCTAGTGAGAGAGATCCTACTGAAACGACCCAAAACAGCTTCGACCAGCTAAACTAGTTCAGTCAGCCCCAATAGTGTAATGCATGCTTTAGGACCCTTCGTGCTACTACACCGGTCTACCTTCAGAAACAACCAGTTTAACCCCGCGTGGGCCTTTGAGTGTCCATCTAAAGCAGCTAAAGTCCCATGATGTGCTTCGACGAGCTCCGTTTTCTTTCCTGCGCTGACGCACTTCCCACCGAACCGGGAACTGGTTTGTGCAACGGGCCCCGCAAGAACACGCTTAATGGACAGAAAACGCTTGAATGAATTCCAGTCGCTTCCTACTAAATGTTTGGAGAAGGAAATAAATATGAGCATTAGTGCAATCAAACACACAGGCGTCTTTTGTAACTTGCTGTTGCTGATTACGGTTTAAGTCGATCGTTTCTTGAACTTTTAATCATTGAGAAACGTCCGAGTGCATTTATGTAAATGTCAAGTTGTTATCTATTTCATTAATATAAATTGTCATACTTAATTTGGTTGTATTAGATGTGTGTTCTATCAGATAAAATACACATATAACTAAACAATATGTTTTTTTTTTATAATAAACATCACAAAAAGACGTTTATAATTCAGTTTAGCAATTTTAAATATAACAATTTATTTCAATTAAGTTGATTATTCTGAGTGTTTTCAACGGTTGCTAGGGTGGTATGATGCGAGAACATTTGCTGTGCGGTTGCTAAGGTGATTTTTTTTCTGTTGCTAAGCATCAGGATTAAGGGCTAGGTCTAGTCTATGCATATCTCAGCAAACAAGATCAATATTTTTGGCCCGATTTCCATTTCCAATGCATATATCTGCCAAAAGAAACAGGTAGACCAAATATACACAGGCTAAGAGCAAGAAAACTGCCGTGCCGTGGCAAAACATTAACAAAACATGACCCCGTTTACTTTCTCAATTCACATTCTCGTTTTTTTTAATGCTCGTTTTCATACTCTTTCAACGAAAGTAAACGACTTGCTCCGCCTCCGAAAACGACTTTCCCACTGAGCCGGCGTCCCAAATCTCTCTCGGCCCAACCACATGTCTCACGTGCTTCCTTTCAATCGGAAATACGTCAAGCTACGCTAGTAAAACGGAGCCATCTGGAGACGTTGGGTTGGTCCGAGCTAGGGTTTTTCTTTCAGCAGGGGTGTGAGAAAGAAATAGGGCTTTGAGATGCTTCTGGCGTTTTCCATGGGAAACACAGTCACTGCCCTTCGGCCCGGGGGTTCTCCGTCCTCCGGTCTGAGTCGGCTGGGTTGTGCGGCATCAGTCCCTGTGTAATAAAAAGACTTTCATTACATAGTGCGCTCTCGCGTCTCGCTCGTCACAGACAGGGTCACGAGCCACGGGCATCTTCATTAGACAAATGTCCCTTTCAAAACGTGTTGATCGATGCTTATAAGCAATTGCTGGAGCAGGGCCCAGATCAGAGGAAAGAAAAGCCGCCCGGCAAACATTTGAAGAGACCTAATCAGCAATAATTACAGGAGATGAGCACGAGGATAAGACACTAGGTGCTTTTTCACTTCTAACTTGTCCTTGGCATAGCTGTGGCTTCTACAAACCTGACCGCCTCGCGCTAGCTATGTGCTAAAATAATGTAACGCAATTTAGCCTCCCGTGTTCTCATGCCAAGATTGTTCTCGCTTATCAGGGTGATTTATTACTCTAATTTATACGCTCAGCTTGGCTCGGCGTTGAGGACGGCAGATCTGATTGGACATGAGTTTCCTAATGCGGCAGTGTGCTGTCTTTATGGCGACTTTAGTGCAGATGCCAGGATGTTGATTGGAAACACTTTTAATAGCTGCAGAGACGGAGGACACTGACTGAATGCACTCTGGTTTGGACATAGCTACACAACTATTCAGTTTAGGGAATAATAAAGTACCGGTTTTACAAACACAGGTCAGTAAAACATGGGGGCTTGGGGCAAAAAATGACACCAAAAAGACATACAGGATAAAGAGGCGAAAGTTGCAGTTAAAGCAAATATATTATGACCTTTGCAGTTGAAATCTGGAACTACATTTAGCCTAGATCTTTTCAGGCTGAGGTAAACTTCTAACCAATCACACACGTTTCTGCTGAGCTCGTGAATGCACTGGCCAATCAGATGCGTTTAGATTGGTTAGCGTTGAAACGTTTTGTTTGCGAAGTTCCGCGCAGATACGATGTAAATAAGCAATTAATTGCTCGGCTTCAGCGATTATAGGTTTTGAATGTTGCGTATCGTTTTTTGATATGCTGTTGCTACGGTCCTGGTCCGTGGTTTTCCTCAGATAAATATGTTAACTTTCGAACCGAATCGCGAACGCATTACGAGCGGATGGAGCTAAATACAGATGTAAAATAAGAATAAAGATGTTTTGCGTTCAGATCACTAAAAATAATAATCATAGTCAGAAACGCGCCGCCTTCTCGCCTGTCACTCAACCAGCGCGAATGGATTTGAAATTTGCCGCGAACGCGTGCAGTTAACGGAAAATAACCGTCGCGACAAAAAGTTTAAATGAGCGTCCAGCGCGCAATACTTCACTTCAGTGATCGATCAATATCAGATCAATTCAATCACGTCGAAGTTCAACTTAAACACGTAAGCCTCTAAATATTCTACATATTTCGCTTTAAACACATTGTTTGTGCTTTGATTTCAAATCTTACTGTTTATTGAGCGACAGCGATGTGTCTGATCTGTGATCGGATGTAAACAAGGCCTTAATTTAGTATATTTTAACATCTTTTACTTTACTACGTGGTTTCTAGTATTTTTTGGGTCGTTGCTAAGGTTTTCGGACAATTTTTAGCGTTTTAGCATTTTCTATTTTGCTATGTGGTTTCTAAAGTTTTCTAGGCCGTTGCTAAGGTGTTGTATTTTTTAAAACAAACGAACGATTTCATGGCATTTTTATCTTAAATCATCTTCTTGATGCCATCAGTAACAGAATAAATCTCAATCATAACGAGATTGTTTCTCCTAGACCTTTTGTATCATTTTTATACTGAGATTATATTCTTATTTTTGGTTAATATGGAGTATAGACGTTACTGAGGATGAAACAATATAACAATTTATGGTTATATTTTTTCTCTCAGTTATTTGGCTACGTGTTAGACATTTAAAAAGAAAGCATTAAGCATTTTCCAAACGCTTAGCCAATGCACATGCCATTTTCATCAAACACTTTTTTTATTTCTGGTAATGTCTAAACTAATTGACTGATTTTGTGTCTTACAGGAATAAGTCATCTTTGCACAATCATTGAATGTTTCTTAACAATTTAATTTCTACACAACCTTTTAACCTGCTTGCTGTACTGTTATATATTTTATTTTTGCTACACTACTGTTGTGGCGCAACCTTTTTCTAAATAATCCCGCCCCTAACATAAAAACCGTAGTTGGTCATTATGCGTGTTAAGATGTTCTCTTCCTGTCAAAGGAGGCGTTTAATTGGTGGCCAGAATAAGTTGCAATGTTAGCAGACTTCATGCCGTCATACTGGATGATTGCTCCATCCCTCATTTGTCCAAATCGTCTGCCACCCCAGAAAGTTAAAGCCAAACTCTGAGCACTCACAGACAGATGTAATTATCCACCTACCCAAAAGTAAAACTGTCTTCTGCACATTTATATTTCATGATTGTACTTAAAATAGCTTTTGCTTGAACAATCTATCAAATCCGACGTGACTTTATTATAGTTGCAGTTTAACTTTAATGTCTCTGGTTGAGATGGAAATCTTATTTATCTTGTATTTGAGTAATATTATATCACGCTTGTGTTCAGGGAAGGATTTTGACAGTCAAAGATATATTTAACAATAGAATTCATTAGAAAAAACAGACAGAAATGAGTGAAAGTACTGTTGTAGAGCTACAAAAGTGACGAGAACTTGAGCTCACATTGGGGTCGCTGACTTTTGCGCACATTGTTCTTAGGAGAAACATGAGTGACAAGACTTAAAAGGACAGTTCACCCAAAATAATGGTCATTCTCCATCGCAAATAATATTTAAAAGAAACACACTGAACGTAAGCAGTGTCCAATTTAGTTTGGACCTAAACGTTCTTCAGAATATCCCAAAGAAAGATGTACAGCTTTGGAACAACATTTTAAGATAACTATTTCTTTACGCATAAGTTTCTCCATTTGCTCTCACTTTAATCTCACCGCTGTCTTGGAGAAACAAGCGATGTAATAAATAGATCTCCGAATTACAGCCGATGAAGACATGGTTTTTGAAACCGACGCTGGGTAGCCGGAGTGAAGGCACCAAACGGTGGGCGTTCTCTGTAAACACACGTCTATGAAAACATCCGCTGTGTTTGGGTGACGCTGTCTGTTATGCACCTACTTCCTGGTTTGTGTTGAGCCCAGCTGTTGTTGCCCTCCCAGCTAGTGGGTGGCCGTCATCGTAAATGATGTCTGAAAATGCCTGTGTTTATTTGACCATCACAAATATTGTACGAGCTTGCCTCATTCGGTCAGGCCTTAAGCCAAGCGGTTTCTAATGAAAACCAGACAGAAGGGCCGGCCTGAAAACACTAAAAACAATGGTGCAGAGACGCATACCCTCCACTAGAGGACAATGACCCTCTACTGCCAAACCATAACTACTGCTTTCACATCCCGGCAGGCAGGAATCAGCTCCTTTTGTTCTCGACCGCGCACACAAAGATCACATCTGCCATTTTAACTTTAACCCCAGAGGAATGTCAGATACGTCAGGGAATAGTGTCAAATTCAGGCTCTCCCAGCTAAATGGCTTCGTTGAACTAGGTGTGCTTCCTAAGGCAAGGGTTTATAAGAAGTATCAAGTTTGCATGATCCATCAAAATCTTGCCTTATTAAGAGGAGGTGTGCTGTTACTTCATTGGTCTGGAAAATACGATTTTTACCTGATACATTGGCGAAAAAAGCAGGGATGTGAGCTTTATTTCCAATCTAGGCTCATTGGAAAAATATGCCTGCAAAATAGATCTATTACGTTGCCCTTTGCGTATTTCGCAACGCAATCTAAGTGAAATGTTGAGCATAGTGGCATCAAAAGCGTATAAAACCCTTACATGTAAATGTAGCAACACTTTATGTTGCGTACAAAAACAAAAGCGTTGCCAGATTGACATTCGGATCAGAGAAACCCGAATGTGCTTTTGGCACCACTCACCGGACAAAAGCACGTTCGGTTTTCTCTAAACTACATGAACGTGAATCTGGCAGTGTCTTTATTACATCGTTTCACATTTTATTACTTTGTGCGTAAATGAAGCCTCTGGAGAGAGATGCTGGGTCAATGCTGTATCGCAAAAATAACCTACAACATACTCTAAACTTTATACTAAATCATAGCCAATACATTTAACTAAATTAAGAGTGCACTTAAAAATGCATTTACATGGCATTTTAGCTTGCTTATATAAGTCTTTGAGCTTTTCTTGTTTTCTTGTTTGTACCTTAAACCAAGTAAGGGCAAGTTACTAAGAAAAGACACATAAATCTGACAATATTCTAACATCAATCATCGAAATCTATTAGTTTGCAATCATTATACAAGGTTATGAGCTCATAACATTATACAAGGAATTTGGAACTGCTCAAAAATAAGTCTTTATTAATTGATAATCTGCCACTGTTTTAAATAATTTGTGTAACAAGCCATAAATGTTGCTAGCGATTTTGCTGCCACTAGTATTTATTTCAGATGAAAAGTGCAGTGTGTATGTTTTTTTCAGTGAGCCTAGGTTGCATATTTAGGAATGATAATATTATAGAGACTTGTGGGTGGGTCCTTTTGAGCCTGTAAGCGTCCACCCAAAAAAACACCCTAGCAACCACAAAGCAGTGCCCTGGCAACCGCGGTTTTTGCACAGGCACTCATGTTTTCTTCAGGATACGAGAAAATCCAGTAAATTTAATTGAGAGACGTCATAATATCATTTAGAGCAATATTTGTCTACAGCAGTGCAAGATGACTTCCCAAGAAATCCCAGCCTTGAAGCTGCGCGTTTGAACTTTTAACGTGCCTCGACAACAACCGAAGAAGAACCGATATAATCAGCCGTGGATAGAAGTTTCATTTATAGAATGCTTATCAAACATTCCTGATTGTATCCCGAAATCCTGTGTGATAAAGGAACAAAGAGCTGCACAGTTGTCCCAAAGTTATGCTCAAGCTCAGATCTAAGATGCGGGAAGGGCTTTTGAATTGCACAGCGTTCAGCGTCGTTCTTCTGCCTGCGGGGCAAACAACAAAGCTCGCCGTAATCTGAGGAAGCAAGTGCAGTGTATTGACACTCCGTTAGCCTGCAGAACAGATGGAAGACATCTTTCATGACGCATAGTTAGCCTTGTTAACACTGAGTCATTGTGTAGACTGTCTTCATCTCAAATGGCTCGGTCTCTATTTCTAAGGAGATGATTCAATGCCTGCAGACCCCACCATGCCTTTCTTTTCTGGGAAATAATAACTAAGAAAAAACACATGGTGATGGTGTCTGTTGTAATGGAGAGTGAGTTTTTTCTTCTGAAAGGCACATGGATGTGGCACATGTTTCTGCACTTTGGTGAAATAAACCCTTCGGGAATTGCTCCTTTAAAAATCACTTCTGTTTAATCTCATTCTAATCTAGGAGAAATGGTTGAGATAAAACAGGCTGAATGTAAATAAATGCAATAATTAGGTAATACACTACTGTTCTAAAGTTTAGAGTCAGTATGAATGGCTATGTAAAAAAAAATCATAATTTATGTCGCAAGGATGCATTAAATTGATTAAAAGTGACAAAGGTATATGTCACAAAATATAAAAAAATGTGAAGCAGCGCAACGTTTTTTGACATTGATAATAGTCAGAAATGCTACTTTTCAGCAAATCAACAGAGTAGAATGATTTCTGAAGGGTCGTGTGACCCTGAAGACTGGAGTAATGATGCTGGAAAATCAGCTAAACATCAAAGGGATTCATTTACATTCTAAAATATTTTCACATATAAAACAGCTATTTTAAATTGTTAAAATATTTCATAATATTACTGTTTTTACTGAACAGTTAATCAAATATATGCATCCTTGGTGAGCAGAAGAGACTTCGTTTTGTTTAAAAAAACTAAAAAACTTTTGAACAGTAGTGTATAAATACTTGCTTATTTGAGTTTAGAAGTGCGGATAGACACATGCATAAACATAAACACAGCAAGCACATGCTGACCATTCGTCTAAAGGACATGTAGTGTCCACTTACCCTGAGTTTCATCACCAAGAAGCATTTGGACAAGTTACTCGGTAAACGATTAAGCATGTGTGCGGTGTTTCTGTGAGTATGTGTGATGTGTTTGCGTATGCTGTCCTCTTTGCTGATGATTGGGTTTCTGTGAAAGCGAGTTAGGGTTTTGTATCCTTACACTACGGTGGAGGAGAGCATCTTATGTTTTCCAGGATAAGGGGGCGTCCTCGTCTTCACCTGTCCATTTTGAGGGTAAGGTGGAGGCCGGTGGGTTTTATTTGAGTTAGTGCACGCTGCTGGAGCTACAGGGGGCCTGTGGTTTTCCAGTTGGCTTTTCCTTGTCGTTCGATGCGGTAGGCAGTTTCCATTGGCCGTCCTTTGAGTCCTCTGAGTCTCTGAACTCTGTTTCACAGCCTGTTTGCCTTTATCCTCAACAGTAATGGATCGTTGCTCAGGAGGGGACGGACTTGTGCAGTTTCTCAACGGCGAAGGACTGTTGATGTGAACTAAATCCACAGTGACAGGGCTCTGAGCCAGAGAGGAATTGGAAGTGGACATGTCCTCTTCGCTGTTTGAATTGTGAATCAACGCCACAACACCAGTCCGACTGCTTTTGGTGGCATCTTGGGAGAGTCCATTGGGTAGTCTTGATTCGTCTTCACCAAGGTCAATATTGGACGTCAGAATGTCGATTTGTTGGACAACCTTCACAGACAGAGAAAAAATACATTCTGTCAATTTTTTTATACACTCTTAAGGCCACTATATACTTCAAACAAAGCTATTTTTTGTATAAACAGCTTTTTCATAACTCCGGGTCATTGGCACAAGCTTTGCTGTTATTTCTTCGTAGGAATCAATTGCTTTTGTTGAATTTTTTTTAAGTCTCTCTGTGAGCAGTCGCAGAGGTGCGGATATGTCTGTGGCAGCTCGGCTATGTCTGTAGCGACTTGGAGGCTGAATGAGAAACGAACAGGGAAAAAATTAAATCCCTCATCAAAGAAGGTGGAGTTTCAGAACACACCCACCGATTGCGTAACTGCCTCGCACCAATGGGAGCTCAAAGGTGTTTAGGAGGCAAAAAGAACTCTCCGAAAAGTTTTAATGTTTGAAATTATGTCATTTAAGTTGGTCTTTCAATTTTGTCTTAAGTATGTCGGGGCCTTAATGTCATTATAAACTTTGGCACACAAAAAGGAATCACGCACTAATTTTTGTAAACAGTTCACTGGATTATTTTTTCCTGCCACTGCATTCTCATACTCAGATATGATTTCTTAAAATGTGTCGTGCCAATCATTTTTGCGATCATATTGAGTTAACCCGAAACTAAAAGTCATTTCAGTTTTATTATAATACTCGAAACCTTAAGAAACCTCTGTTCTTTAAACATGAAGGCAAGATTTTCAGCAAGTAACGAGTGTGATTTGAATGAATGAATATGAATTGTATGGCGGAAAAAGCCGCATGAATATTCTGTAGAACATTTTTGTGTTTTAGAACAACACGATGGTCGGCATATACATACATATATATCTTTTATTACAATATAGTTTGTATTTTTAATACACTTAAAGCTACATAAAGCTGTCTGTCATTAATAGTCCCACCCCTATACCCTCGGCATTGGCTAAAGTTGACATGTCAAGCCACTCACATCAATTGTTTTGATAGCATCACGATGTTTCAAACTACTAGTGACTAGTGATTAAACTGACTAAACAAAAACATCCACTCAGGTCATCATTAGGTTGATACAGGCAATACCGGCTTCTTTCAGTTTGATGCATTATTCTGCTGACTTTATTTCCTGTTGCAGTCATTTACATCTAATGGGAGTCTTGAGTCATCCATTGAAACATATCTAAATAATTCAATTAATGTCCAACGTCCTGCATAGTCCATTATTGCTAATGTCAGTCTGCACATATTGAGCTATCTTTAGGTATTGATTTTAAGATTCTAATCTCTTATAACAAGCCTTTGTGATGGATTTAAGGACCTGCCCGTTCGATTCCAGAAATGGCTGTGTTCCTCTTCACAATACAGCTTTCGATGTAGTGTTTCCAGCTCTGAAGATAATTGACAGTGCATTTCTGGCAGATGTGTATTTTGGTTTCTGAAGGCTTTCAGAAGATGTTTTCAGAATAGATTCATCACAAAGCTGTTTGCTGAGAACACACTGAAATTATATTTCCACTGGCTAAACAGAACGAAGTTTTGATCTTATGCAGTCTCCAGTGTCTTATCCGGTGCTTATTAAAATCCCATCTCAAATATGCTGAACCCCAAATCAGTGACAAAACTCATTATATAATGAGAACGTGTACTATTTATGAATGCATGAACAGAAATATATGGCTGTCGACTTTCGCTTGTCTTTTTAAACCAGTACGACTTTTGTGAAACGAGATATTCTGAGAAACGTCCGGTTTTTGTACGTCCTTTTGAGCTAAAAATCAGAATGTTTTCCACTGTCCAGGCGATATCGATATTTCATTGCGAAAAAAACTAATTTAAATAACATTTTATTAGACCTTAGTAGAATTGGAGGCAAAATGTGAATTTTAACCTTATATAACCAGAACAACAAAAAGATTAAAGCAAACGTAAAGCAAAAAATAAACTGGTGGCTTTATATTTGTGAAATTATGCTAAATAAACAGCAAATGGACTAAAAGAACATGCACGTTCATACAAAGTTGCCCTGTATTGCTCTTATGAACATAAGAAAAAAAGAAAATGTCATCTAAAATTTTGTGAAGATAGCTCCTTTCAGAGATTCATTCATATTAACCCCTTCCTCTTATTCGATATCTGTATTTTTCTTCCTATATTTGGAGCATCTTGATCTCCCTGCTACAGTATTTTCTTTCTTTGTGTCTGTCTTCAGCGTCTCTGTCCTGTGTTAACAGCTGTTTACAGACTTAGTAATATTTCCACACAAATTGCATTTTGGGAAATTATTATAATACAGTTTGTGTGCAGTTCGGGAGTAGACATCAGCCAAAATAAATTCAAAAGCCGTTTGTGCGTTTGGAGAAAAAATAATCCGGTTCTGATTTACTGGTATAGCGTGACATGGCATAAATCATAGATATTTTCTTTTTTTTAAATTTATTTTGCATTTATTTGTTGATTGAATTAAGTATTCCTTTGAGAAAATTTAGATCATTGTGTGAATTACATTTTTTTTGTCATGAAAAAAGCCTAAATAACTACACTTACATTGAATATTTGGGTGAAACTTTTTTTTTTTTTAAAGTAATCAAATTATTTTATGTATTTTTCATGAATTCACAAATAAATTACTACATTTTCATTTTGGGGTGAACTATCCTTTTAAGGAAAAAAACGTCAAATTTCATTTTTTTTTTAATAAATTCAAGCTGAATTTTCCTTTCAGGGTGGATTATTCCTTTTAGAAAAAAAAATATATTTTCTTCTGAATTTTCTTCATGCTTTTATGAGTAAATTGTGACGGTTTTAACTTTGGCTAGATCATTTATTCAAATTCGTGTTTCAAAAAGTTGTAAATGACGACAGATTATTTTTTTCAATTTCAGGGTGAACTATCCACTTAAGGAAGTTTTTTAAGCTTATCTTTGATGCATCCAAGATTAAACGGTTTTCAGTATAAGAAAAAGTCAAATTTCTTTACTTTTGTCATGATGACATAATTTTCATTTTGACCAGACTATCCTTTACTTTATATATTTGATCTTGCATCACTCCCTCTATTTATTATTCTATCCTCACCTCTTTCATCTCCAACTGGACCTGTTTGAGACCACCCAGCACTTCCTCGAGCTCTGTGACCACTTGTTTGATCTGTTCCCGCACTGTTCCCTGGTTCTTCTTCTGCTTGCCATGTTTCTCCAGACCCTCTTCCCCCCGAGACGTCCTTATATCCTGGTGCGGTCCGTTCACCTGCAGCCCATTGCCAAATGTCCTGGAGCGGCCCAGCTTGCTCAAGGGCACCTCGGTTGGGAAAAAACCCGCCTGATTGGAGTTCGACCCGTTACAGTGCGATTGTCTGCCAGTCTCCGGGCGCTCCTCGTGACTCCGGAACGACACCCGTCTCCTCTCGCAATGTCCGTTATATTCAGGCTGATGAACGCTGTCCCATTCCGGAATGTAGGATGAGTAGCAGCGGTGACCTCTGACCTTTGAAACATGGTCGCCGGTGAAGGGATGCAGCAGCTCCGGGTAATACCACCGATGGATGCATCCACATTCCCGCCGGATCTCCCGGACGCAAGCCGAGTCCCACCTGTAGCACGGATGCTGGAGCTCCTCTGCGTAAAGCGGAGACGCTTCAGTCCTCCCCGCTCGCTCCATCCCCAGCTCCTTTGGGAACGGGGCCACTCCGGACTCCAAACGCAGGCATGATCCGTCTGCGGGGCCCGGCGTGCGTCGCAAGCAAAGTTGGCAGTAAGGCGTCGGGAATCTCAAATTCTCTGAGTGCATTCCAGTCCGAAAGGCGACTTAGAAAACAACTGGTTCTCTCTCCACCCAGGCCATCCACGGCGTCTGTTTTTCTCATCTGCGTCTGCTCTCGCTCACTGTGTTTGTCTCCCTCTCTAACTTTTCGCTCACCTCCCCCTTCCTTCCTTCCTCCTTTTTCTAACTTACTCTTGTTTTCCCACTTTTCCCTCCCGTTGCCCTTTCTCCAACGGTGGGCCTCTTCTCTTTCCCTCCCTCCCTCTTTTTTTTTTTTTTTTTTTCCTCCAAGTCTTACTTCAGCGTTTCACCTCTTTCTTCACCTCCCCACTGCGTAAAAATCCCCCAGCTCACCCGTTCCCAAACTCCAAACACTTCCTTCCTACACCTTCCCCGTCTCTCTCTCCCGGGGTTGGGGCTCGTAAAGCGATGACAGACGCAGCGGCTCCCGATCTTTCCCTCAGATCTTGCCACTCGGCAATTAAACACAGCCAGGATTCCACGCCGCCTGAGACGGGGTGGAGAGAGAGAGAGAGACAGGAGGAGGTGGGGTTTCGGACGTTGCTGAAGCAGACAGGATCTAACATGAGCCAGATCCTGAGAGAGAGAGAGAGAGAGGTGGGGAGGGGAATGAGAGAGAGAGAGAGACACTCGGCGCAAAAAAAGGGGATTTTCGGCATAACTCGATTCCCACAAGCCCACGTGAGTCGGGAGAAATGAGTGCGCGTTTACCGTCCGCTTTGTTTACGTGAGTCAGCTGAGATACTGCCGCTGTTTGTCATGATTCACATCTTGTGACACGTTTAACGAACAACACACCGCACGCTGTTTACAGATCGCTCGCGTTCCGCGAAATTACGCTCGTTTATTTGGAGGCTAAACACTTTCGGTTTTAGTTTTCCACTGGAGCGAGGAACCGCAAACGACGCCTCTTTTATTAGGGTCACAGGCGGCAGCCGAGAGAAAACAGAGGGTCCGGTCGACGGCTCCTGCTGCTCGGATGTGTTTTCTCGTGAGAAAAAAAAAGCACACGCGTCTTCTTACGAGGTTAATGAGAGATCGCGATTTCACAGCCGGTCTTTAAATGAACGTACGAACATCATAAAGGCAGCACATTTTTTAAAATGTGCATATTGCCGTCTTTTTTGTGACTGAATGCCAGCATCGCACTGACGTCTGCGAAATAGTTTTTCCACTAGTAGCTATTTAATCGTTAATTAGCCATTCGACATTACAAAGCCCCCACAGATATTTAACCAATGACTATATCCATCCAAAAGTACAGCACAATTAGGAGCTATCGCTTTTAACATTTAGACCTAAAAAGAACTTCTAATTTAAGTGAACTTAAAACAACCTTCACATAAACCCATTCTAATAAATGTGGTATTTACTTGTGCCCTTTAGCTGAAATATACAGAAATTGAACTTATCAGACTTATCAGTTTTATTTTTGTCCTTTAATTGCTAGACATCACAGCAGCCGGTTATTATAGGTTATTTTGGCTGTTGTTTCTTTAAGAGCCGCGGCCGATTAAAGCGAATCTTATTTGTTCTCACCTCCGACCCTCTTCAAGCCTTAAAGTCTCTATTAACGAGCAGACGAGTTAAATCGGCCGTGTTAGCTGAACGAGATAGCGCTGGGCATTTCAGAGACGTGTTCTTCTTAAATGCGTCTCTTATGAAACATATTACACGCTTTCACAGCTTTAAGGCAGCTTCGATCGTCCATTCGGTGGCTTCGTGGCTTAACTGACCGCGTCATTGCATGCACACCGTTTATTTCACGCTTTGAAATCAAAGGATACGGTGTGGAGCTGAAGAGCGTGCCACTGAATAAATGCACTTCTTTCCAAGAGAAAGCCCCGCCCCTGCGTTAATTGCGTTAAAGGTTTTCAACGTGTCCATCTGAAAAAAGTAACTGATTCGACGACTTCTTCATCTGAATAGTCTGAAATTTAAGTGATAACTTTTACTCTATAATGGTCCATATGGATCACCGATCATCTACAGTTCATTGCACGCCCAATAAATGAATAAAATATATATATGTGTGTATATATATATTATAGTGGTCTGAGTATTAAAAAGAAGGAAACATCCGAGGACATCTCCCGAGTTACGAAACAGTATCAGGTCTGAGAAATGAGATTTTTCGTCCGGTCAGGTATCGCTTCTCCTCAGAAACGAGCAGATTCCTTTTTTGCTGACGTTAGTTTGGAGACAATAAAAGCGTGAAAGCCTCAGAGATGAATCGGACCGCCGCGCGTCAGCATTTATCCACATTCCCGGGCCGCGTCACGTTCGCTGTCTAAACTTGAAAAAGCTCGGGACGAAATGATGTGAAAAATCAATCAGGATCACCGCAAGCCCCGGTCAAGATGTGCTCAGGACTCCTAGTTGAGATTAATCACCCCTTCTCTTTTTTACAAGCCTTTACTGGAACTAAAACTATCTTATAGAAAATAAAATAAACTGTAGTGCATCCCAATGCATTTTGACACTTCTTTCAACTCCGCGTGTGATTTAATTTCAACTGTAGACTAGCAGGACATGTTTCAAATACAGTACAATAGATATCTGGTAAAGGTATGATATCCAGCAGGACTCCTTCAGGGCCGCAGGATCTCATTTTATCCCATTACGATCATTTTAAATGATGTCCGAGGTTGAATTCTGATAGGAATCCTGTTCACATGGCTAAGAGCCCTGTAGGGAACTCAGGGTGCTTGTAGGAACACATATCAGACCTGACAGATTCGTGTGTGTGTGTGTGTGTGTGTGTGTGAGAGAGAGAGAGAGTGTATATGAGTAGCTTTCACCATTATTGTGTGGATAACATTTTGAAAAATATACAGAAACGAATAACAAAACCCTCCAAATAACATTTAGTTAGTTATTTCACTGTAATTTAGATTATTTTTGGTTTTAATCAGCTGTTAATATTTTAATTAGGTTTTATTTTTGTTGTTTTGTGTCATAATTTTTTTAATTGGTAAAAACACATTCAATACATTTAAAAAATCGTAAATGCATTAAATGTGTGTATCTATTCATCACAGTTTTAGTCCCTTATTATTTTAATGCATCAATGTTAACAAAATGAAAAGGAGAAATAACTTTAGCTTTTATTTGTTAACATTTAATTTATTTTCCAAAGTGTTTTATAGGTTTGGAATTAGGTTTAGTTAACTATAATAAATTCAGTATTATTTATTATTATTTTTAAAAATATTTTTTTTATAATTTTTTACTGATGTTGGTTTTGAGACTTTTTCTTTAGTTGTAGTTAAGTAGTTTTGGTTCTAGTTTTAATTTATTGTTTTTAAATAGCAAATGTTTTATGGTTGTGAAATAAGTTTTATTTAACTATAATGTTTTTTTTGTTAAATAATTGTAAATAAATAACATTTTTGCTGACATCGGTTTGGAGAAAGTAAGTGTTTCTTGTTTAAGGTAGTTAGTTCTAGTCATTATTCACCCTCATTTTGTTTCAAACTCATGACTTTTTTTTCCTCATGTTAAACCAAAAAAAAAATAGAGAATTAGCAAAGTGTTCTTGATGTTGTTTTTCTGTACTACAGATGTGTTTAGCTGCATGTCGGGTGTGAAGACGCTCACAATTTATAGTAGAGTTCTTCAGAAGTCATACGATTTCTTTATGAGGAACAGACCAAACTTAAGCTCCATATTTGTCATTTTGACATCAAACGTCACCGCTTTTGAACTAAAAGTGTTTTGACAGCCACTTTCACGGGGCTTTTATTATATTTTTAAAGCATCGCCATAAGCTTTCAGTCTCTGCTATAAAATCTCGCTCCATTTATAAAAGGCAGTGATTTTGAGTTTGAAATGAGGGGTTTTCAAACCCTAAACGCTAAAAGGTGTATTTTCTCTGACTAAAGCGCGCTGTTATTAATAAGGCTAGTTCGGAGTCCTCGCCGTACTTCATGAGCGCAATGTTTTGTCCCCGTTTGTGTTCGGAGAGCGGCGTCGTCCGCATCTAAAAGGTTCCCTGAAGGCTTTTCTTGCGTCACGTAGCTTCGCATCTTCTGCATGACTGAACTATAATCAAACGCTAATCCAGAAATGTGCCTTTTCCTGTCGCATTTCCTTCCTAGCGAAATTAAAAGCATCTCCAAACACGAAAGAGCATGTATAATTTATGTGCGGTTACGGCAAACATGGCTGCGGCCCGTTCTTTCACCTCGAGGTCTGAACGGGAACGAACGTCCAGGCTTTTGTCATATTCAGAATCAGTTCTGCGTGTGCGGCTATTTTTGACCAGCCATTATGATTTCTTGAGTGTTACTGTGTTATTTTCGCTGAATTATGTTCCTATGGAAACCATCTTTTGGGCTCAATAATAAGAGATGAGTGTTGTTCGGTGTGGTGATATTTTTCTCTTTTTGTGTGGTTTATTAAATCTAAGAGAAAAGATGTCTGTGCATGTACATACAAACACACAGCGTAAAACATATATAAAACAAGGGGTCAATATTCATTTTCATACCATTTTATTGTTATTATTAATACTATTCATATTTTACTAATAATATTAATATATATGTATTACTGTGTATAAAGTAGAGATATTATTAATATACATTTTCAGTTTAAATTTATATAATAAACTAAATAATGATAATATTGATCACATTTTGTGTCTATACAAGTGATTTTGAAGTGCATTGTTGATAAATATTTAACACATGATAAATATGGTAAATATTAGAGTGTTATTCTTTCCTGTATTTTCTTATATATTCCAATATCATTATTATTTTGTTGTTGATAGTAGTTAATACAGTTAATATAAAGAATAATGTTATCAACATTTATGTGAAAACACACACACACACACACACAAACGCACACACACACATACACACACACACACGCACACACACATACACACACACACACACACACACATACACACACACACACATACACTCACACACACACACGCACACACACACACATACACTCACACACACACGCACACACACACATATCTCACCCTCAGATCGTCATCCTTCATATTGTTCGTAATTATTTACATTTACACATATGTAAGTATATGTACTTATGGACATATGGTAAAATTAAGGTATCTTTTGTTTCCGTGATGCTGTCTTTAGTGTCACACGATCCTTCAGAAATCAGAAATAATATGGCGATTTGCTGCTCAAGAAACATTTCTGATTATTATCACTGATGCCTTTTATTTTGCGGCACTCGCAGATAAATAGAGAGTTCAAACGAGCAGCGTTTGACATTTTCAAGACGAGAACGTTTCAGAGAACGAGCAGCTCTGGAAAAAAACACAAGTTGAATAAATAAGTGCCAGTTGGAAAGGTGATGATGAAGAACGCGATGATGATGATGATGGTGCTGTTGCCACGGCCGACTGAAAGACCAATGAGAGCAAAAGTTGTCACCTTTCTTTGTCTCAGTCGAGTCCGTCGCTGAGATGGACCAGACCGGACCTCTTTCAGATGGCTTTTGTGGCTCTTTTCGGAGCGCGTGCACGAACCAGTGAGAGAGAGAACTCACTGAAGCAAAGGAAAGGACAAAAACATTGTAATGCACTGCGAGCGTTAACCCTTCATGGGACGCATAATGAGTATCTTTCCACCTTCTCCTCGGGATATATCACTTCTGTATTCACGAACGTCACGTCTGCTAAACCAATAAATGCAAAGGTTTTTTCTCATCGCATTTTTAGATTATTAAAAGAAAAAAAACAGCTATGGCAATTAAATTCGTTTTTTTTAATTTATTTTAATTCCCCCTATGATATTGGCTATGGTGCATGCAATAATAAAAAGCTGAACGAAGCCATCTTGAGATTAAAGTCGTTAAATTGCGAAGAAAAAAAATATATGTTGAGAATAAACTCATTAAATTAGAAGGACGTTTTTACTGTAATTTATTTACGGTTTTATTTTTAATCGTTGCTTAGCCCTAACGTGACAAACAATCATTTGTTCAAATGTTACGGTGCATTTGAATTTCATCTCAAAGCGTGCGAGACAGCGAGAACGACGTTTTTCAGATGGATGCAGCTTTGCTGAGACGGTTCTCCGCAAAAACAATAGGATCCTTTCAAATACATAATTCACCGTCTCTCTCCGTTCATCATTAGAGAGACGGTCTTTCTGGATCGGTGTCTGACCGAATGAATCTCTGACTCTGAAGAGAAGCTGCTGAAATACTGGAAGTGACTGTAAGAGGAACAGGGCGTCCAAAGAGCTTTCATCACAATGCCATCTATTATTTGTTCTCGAATAGACAGTCTCAAGGAGGCTGAAAAAAAAAAAAAAACCCTCAGCTGATCCTTTCAAACTTCGCGCATTAAAATAAAAAGCGCCAACAGGTGCTGACATCCCCTGAGATCACAGCAGACTGCTTTACTTCCAAGATCCATATTATCAGAGAAAATTCCACTCATTCTCTATTATAACAGAGGACGAATTGTACAAACTTGTCAAATCATCTAAACCAGCATGTATCCATCTAGACTATTTAAAAGAGCTGCTTCCAGAAGTCATGGACCCTACTTTGGCTGTTATTAATGTCATTAGGATATGTCTCCCTTTTCTGTCAGATACTAGAAAAGGTAGTATCCCCACGACTACATTCCTCCTTGGAGAAACATGGTATCTGTCAGGATTTAGAGCGTATCGTAGTACTGAGAACTGCTTCTATCATCTGATCGTGGTTGTATCTCTTTATTAGTGCTATTAGATCTTCGCGCTGCGTTCCACACTTCTCTTAGAAACTAGAAAACTATGGTGGCGTTAGTGGAAGCGCCTTAGCATGGTTCAAATCAGTGCCTCAAGGCTTGGTGCTAGGGCCGTTACTTTTCAAAGTTACAAAGCCCTGAATAGTTTATCTCCTCAATACTTGAGTGAGCTCCTCTCAAAACTCTGTCTGTTTGATAATACCTGGAATATGAAAATCGATTGCGGGCGGCAGATCCTTTTTCCTGTTTAGCGCCCAAGCTCCCTAACACTGTTTGGGAGGCAGACACACTCTCTCAGTTTAAATCTAGATTAAAGAAACTTCTCTTTAACCTGGTTTACACGTAACACACTGATACGCTTCTAGATGAGCCTCATGGACAGATCACGGTAACCACACACACACACACACACACACACAGACAGACAGAGAGACAGACAGAGACACGGACACACAAACAAACAAAAAGTCCTTTAAACAATCTGACATAGCTGCATTCAAAATTTAACAGGCCCCCAAATGAGTCTGGTTCCTTTCAAGGTTCTCCATTCCATCATGGATGGGGCTTTGGTTCCTTGTTGCAATTTTTTTTATTAAGTTACGGTCGGTTTGATTACACAGATGTCTCAGCATTTAACAAGCACTGACTCTGTTCAGTGCTTTAACACCATCTGTATTGTTAAAAGTGCTATATAAATAAAAGTGATTGATTGACATTACTTTAAATATGTAAACTTTAAAAGTAATTTAAAATTTATTTTAAAGCAACAGTTAAATTGGAATTGTAGAGATACACTTCCACGGCCACTGGCACTTAAATGATGGGAAATATCTAATAGCTCATTTTAATTTAAGATTTAATTTTTCATGAGAAGTGACTAGTTGATCATGTGCCTATTTTTTCCCAAAAATGTTGTATTTATTTCATTTTGTTTAATTAATATATATATATATATAGTAATAATTTTGTTTTATTAATATATATATATATATATATATATATATATATATATATATATATTTGCATTTTATTTGCTTGCTTTTTATTTTGTAATTTATTTTTGCGTTTTAAATAAAAGAAGTTTAATAATACAGAAAAAAACCTGACTTCAGGCTGTCAAATTACTTTTGACTTTTATAATGACTGCCTTTCATTTTTGAATTTTAAATGATAATAATAAAAAAAAAAAATATTTTAGTTTTTTTGCACTTCATTTGATTGCTTTCTCATTTTATTTTGTATTTTTTATATTTTTTATTTTTTTGTTATTTTTGCATTTTTAAATAAAAACTGAACTGGACTCGAGCATGTCAAATAACTTTTGACCTATAATAAAAAATGATGAAAATTAAACTGCCACGCATTGTAAGATATATTAAGTGGTGTAACTGGAATACTGCAATCATTTTGTCGTTTCTCTTTCGCTGATCTTTTTTTGGCATGTAGTTTCCTTCTCTTTGAGGTTGTATTGTCTGGCGAGGCTCGTTCCATTGTTTCAGATGAATTCGTCCATATATTTGGATTTGACAGGTGGCTGTTTCCAGAATAACCACAGTAAACACGCAATCCCATGAACGTCCTGAGTGCCTGTTTCTTGCTTGGATGCACTGACTGCAGGCCGGCGGCAAACAAACACCAAGTTCACGTCCGAACGCAGACCTAAAGCACGCATCGCCATGGAAACTAATGTAGCATTTCTGGTTGAAATGACACACGACCTCTTTCAGGTGATTTGTGTGGCTGATGCTTTAACTGGTGTCATCACGACCGGTCCTGCCCTGAATGAGACCAGAAATAATAGCAAACCACCTAAGAGCTGCTGTTTCTGGACGACTGAGCTCGTTCGTCGCCGAGTCCGGCGGTCGATACTTCTGTCTGCCAGCAGTTATTACTGCTTTCTGTCTCAAACTTGCTGGCAGTCTCTACGGATGTGAGCGATAACGTTGTAGGCGGGAAAAGCAAATACGACGGCGTTGGTCTCTCCCTGCTGGACAGAGAACATACTGCATTCAATCATACGCACTTTTTGCAACTCGTGCGTTTGAATAAAACCCCCACTTTTTTAATGTTTTAGTTTCTTCTGCTCTCCAGAGCCGAATTTAGTTCATCAAAATGCACTAAATTGATCCGTTTTAAAATACCCTACAGCTTTATCATACATTATTTAGATTTAAAAGGACTAAAAAGGTTTTAACCACGATATATATTTGAATATAGAATTTTTTTGAATACAGAATTATATAAAACTTGGTGT
This sequence comes from Puntigrus tetrazona, assembly GCF_018831695.1. NCBI lineage: Eukaryota > Metazoa > Chordata > Actinopteri > Cypriniformes > Cyprinidae > Puntigrus > Puntigrus tetrazona. The sequence goes on along the minus strand of NW_025048437.1, from coordinate 468,610 downwards.
ATTGTAAATGTAATTCTCACGATTTATTATTTTATCAACATTAATGGACATTGCAATAGCCGTTATGTGACAGGCTTGAGGTTGTGACCTTAACTAATTAGTCGTGCTTTAAAATAAAAATAAGGCAACTCTTAACTTCTAATTCAGTTTTGTGCATTAATCAGGTGCATAAAAAAGCATAGTGTTTTACAAACTATAATTTTGAGTTGTTATACCATGCCAAAAGCAAACCACTAGATGGCGCGGTTTCACCCAAAAAATAAAATTTGAGTGAAAATGTGCATCTACATCTATACAGATGAGGTTTTTTGTACTTTAGTCGACACTTCAGATATAACATCTTCATGATGGATTTTTTTCTTTTTACAAACAAGCAGTTTTTGTCCCGTTTGGACTCTCATTCCGACGGCACCCATTCACTGCGTGTTCTGCAGCTGGTTAAGGTCTATATATGTGTGTGTGCATAAACAAAGGGGTACAAAAATGCCACAAATATATAATTTAACAAGTGAATCGAACAGGTTTAATGACATTAATGTACACACAAGGCAGTACAAGGACGTGTGACGGGTGAAACGCTTACATTTACAACACGACACACGTAAATCCAAAAGAGCATAAAATAAGACATTGTGTGAGTAGTTGTATATAAAATCGATACAGTCGTTGATTAATAAGGCCTTGGACATGAAGCATACATGCATGACATCTTTGTTGTGTTTGGTTGCACTCATTTGGAGCTTGTCCGGAGCATGCAAAAAAATACAGCTGCTTCTCTCGTGAGATCAAACCGCGTAGCACACAGTCCGTTCGCTACAAAATATTGTAAACATATAATACATCAGCACCTGTAGTGTCCATTTCAACAGTCCAACCCGAACGATCGGCCACTGGAAGGGAGGTTCGGCCTGTGACCTTTATGCATCAGTGAGTGGGTCGTTGACTGGACATATGGAGCTCAGAATAACATTTCAGCTGATATGAATTCACTTCATCACCAACACTGCAGCTTTCGATGCACTCGTGTGTGTGTACTTAAGCAATACGATATTGCTTTTATACAGCCATTCATATCTTATATAGCCAGTCATTCTGCTGTTGCTCTGCCAAAGAAAATAGTTCCAGAAGAAGCTGTCAACAAGTCAGTGATACAGTGTTTAGGAATACTGCTTGCGCAATTAATCTAGTGTAGAGCTAACTGTAGTACAGGCCAAAAAAAGAGCGCCGATTGATCAACGCAGCGTTCCAGTAGTGCTTAAAAACAGGAGCAAAAACACTCTGCACATCAAAAACTTTAGTTTTTGTTGCATAGCAACAATTAGTGACGTCAAGGGCTGCGTTTACTATCGGAATGATTGCGACTAATGAAAAGATCCAAATAAAAACACAGCCAACGAAAATAGTTCCAAAAGAAACCGAAACGCGATTGTGTTGCTAGGCAACGCGCAGCGGAGCGATACAAACAGCGAACTTCCCCGTGACGTTTTATCAAAACCTTAGCAACGCTTGTCGAAAGTGTAGCGACGACGTGAAATCGCAGGTCTCGCCGCATTGCAACGGCGCTAAATGTTTGTTTACGTAAAAAAAAAATAAAAATAGTTCCAAACGAAACCAAAACAGAGTCCGACGCTCGAACTGACAGCTGTCACGCGCACAGGCGGATTAATACTTGGACGTTTAAAGGAAATGTTAGGAACGCTGCTTGTCCAATCAAACGCTATTAAACCGCAAGCAACCGATATATAGTTAGGAAGGTTGATCCCGAAACCGCGCGAGTAGTGATCCGTCAAGTCAGGAACTATGTTGTCTCGCGGAAGTAGATTAGCTTAACGAAACACCGCGTTTCCTTAATATGTTCTCCGTCGGAGACGCGACGTTCCCCTCGAACCAGAGCGCGCTGTTCGTCAACCACCCAAACACTGACAGATAAAGGCCGCCCGCTAGTAAGCCTGCACCTGGTTAGGCAGCAGCTGGCAGCCGTTGTTGACGTGGTTCATCACTCTCTGTTTCAGCTGCGCCACTTGCTCTCTCAGCACGCTCGCCGTGGACGCGAGCTCCGTGTTCTGGCTCTTCAGGGACTTCACTTTGTCTTCGAGCCGGGATATCCGCTCCAGTTTCCGCTTGCGGCATTTGGAGGCGGCGATGCGGTTGCGCAGCTTCTTCCTCTCGGCTTTGATGCGCTCCTGCGTGTCCATGTCGATGGGGGAGAGCGGCGGGCTGTCGCCGAAGCTCTGCATGTCCGGGACGGTCTGCGGCTCGTCTTTCAGCGACGGCTGCGTCTGCGCGCTCATCGGTTGCGGCGGCGGCGGCGGCGGGGGCGGGAACGGAATGGTCTCCGTGGAATAGTTCACCGTGGTGCTCCCGTACGTGCTCAGGTTCGTGTACACGGGCAGGTCCGTGGGCAGGGCGAGCGCGGCGCTGCCGGCGAGTCTGCCGAGCGTCGGGGGCACGCACGCGCCGCCGTTCAGCTGGTTCTGCTTGTGAAGGTCCTCCAGGGCTTTGACGAAGCCCTCCGCGAACTCCTGCTCGTCGCTCACCGACTTCGGGTAGACGAACTGCGAGGTCGGCGTGGTGGTCACCATCCCGTTGGACTGGATGATCAGCCTCTCCAGCTCCGGAGAAGCCAGCTTGAGGAGCCCCAGATCGGGCGAATTGAGGATCCCTTCGGCATCCCTCAGGTCTGGCTTGAGGCTGGAGCTGTTCTGGTCGTCTAGGTTCAAACTCATGTCTTTCTTCATCATAACGCGCGATAGTCCTCGTCTGGGGAAAGGCTCGTTCCCATCCTACACCCTACAGAGGGGCGATCTGGGCGCGCTGTCCAAACGAGTCATTTAGTCGGTGGCCAATGTTCTCGACTCGTTTGTTTTCAGTCGATTTTTTCGACGTTGTTTTGCGATATCCTCGCTTCTCCCCGCGCGAGAGGTGTTATCTATGGGCGTCAGTACGCATTTGCAAGTTTTCTATCCCTAAAAATTCCATTATGTCACTTTAGAGCGCTGAGATTGGCCAAAGATGACGTTGTCTTCCGGTTTCGTTTGCATAAGGGGCCGCGCTCGCCGCCGTCGCCGCGGAGACGGAGAGTAAACGGCAAACAGCGCGGTGCATTGTGGGTTGATGTCATAGCGAACGTAGGAGCGCGGGAGGGTGGAGAAACGAAGCGGTCTGGCAGAAAATGTTCCCTTGTTTTTGAGCGCGTTCTGAAGGGCTGGATGCTCGAAGTGTTCCGCTCTAGTTTCTTCTGGTGGAATAATCCACGCTCTCGGTTATGTCTGGGGAGACTGGACTGGAAATAAAACACAGTCGTCAAGATTTCTCCACTTTCAGCCCTTTGTTTCCACGTTTTGAATCCCAAGTTTTTCAAAAAGTTGTCGATCCAAGTGTAAAACACACACACACGCACACACACATACATACACATACACACACACACACACACACACATACATACATACACACACACACACACACACACACACACATACATACACATACACACACACATACACACACACACACACACACATACATATATACACACACACACATATATATATATATACACACATATATATATATACACATATGTACATATATATAAACATACAGCCATATATATATATATATATATATATATATATATATATATATATATATATATATATATATATATATATATATATATATATATATATATATATATATATATATATATATAATGTATATGTATATATGTGTGTGTATACATAGATTTTTTAGGTATTTTGTAACTGATTGGTCTATGCCGTTGAAACGATTGTAATATTTGAAAGCTACATTAATATAAGAAATATTTAATCAACATTTTTCATATCTAGCTAGTTTCTGCAGTGCAGCCTGTTAACACTTTAGTAGTTTACATAAGTATTGTGGTAAACGAGTACAAAATAATTTTTTTGCAACACAAAGAATATTTTATGATTTCAGAAATAGATTTGTTTGTCACCGATCGCAAAGAAGTCGAGAATAATTTGCTTTTAAACGCATTCAAAGTCTTGGTTGGAGAAAAAAGAAACATAATTAACTGAATTCGTATTGTTTAAGATGAATGATTTCAAAACCTATTTTAATCTCACCCTTAGTATGAGACTAAATGTACATTTGTTAGCGTATAAATAAATATATGAAATATTTTTTCTCTGTTATGTGATGTATGCAATATAAAAACGTGTAGGTATATATATATATATATATATATATATATATAATAATTTTACACTGCCATATGTTATGAGCAAAATAAAAATTGTACATCTACTATATGTTTGTTTCTCTTGGATACCCCAAAACCCATTTAATTTAATTGACCTGTCGTAGTATCTTTGAAGGGAACTTGATAACATTGCTCAGAAATCTTAATCTTGAGGGATGCGACGATGCTTTGTAGTTAAATTGAATTTCTGAATTGAATTAGCTGCTTTGGCAAACCGCCGGATTTCTATAAATACCGCCGCTGGCCGCGAGAAGGAGGGGGGGGGGGCATACGCGCGGATCTGAATGGATGCGATGACGTCTGTACACGTCTGCATCAGAGAATAGAAGCAGCATCATCCGTTGCCATGGCAGCAGTGACGCAGGGGCAGGTGAAGATGTGCAGCTCTGCAGCGGATGCTCCGCGAGTGGGCGGAAGAGCACAGCCATCTCCAGCAGTTTCGGCTTCGCAAATTACAGCTCAGGAGCAGAATAAGAACACGGTTATTACACTTTATTATGTTATTCAGAAACATGTACGATGCAGTTCTGTAATACACAAACCGCTAGATTTATATGACTAATATCCAGATCATGTCATGTTTACTTTCTTTATTTACCTTTCAATTCATTTTTCATGTGACCTGACTGATCATTTATTTGGTGGCACACCATATATAAGTATAAATGAATGAATATATATATATATATATATATATATATATATATATATATATATATATATATATATATATATATATATATATATATATAAATTAAAAAATATATATATATATTTATATAAATATTATGTCATGTATTATACATATGCTGTAAATGATTTTGCATAAATAAAGCAAACATTGGAGTGTGGTTTACCAGAAAATACTATTTTATATTCTTTCTACTTAAAAAAATGTTTAATGCAATGTTTTACTTGCTACTCTGTGATTATTACTATTTCTGAGTAAAACTATTTGCATTTTAATCATTTAGACAGTTGCAGTTCTCTCTTTGTGTATTCTTTATTCATTCTCGACTGATAAATAAATGTCTTTAAATTTCTTTTTTTGTGCAGTTGCACTGTAGATGTGACATTTCAAAAATAAAACCAAGATTGGGAATATGTTTTACATCCACGATGCATTCGGTGAGTCAGACCGAAGGGGTCCGTGTTTAGCGTGACTCATGAAGGAACACTGCTAATTAACCATAAACACCACCATGGGAAGTCACCCTTTCCTCGGAGACCGGCTCACGCAAACAGGTCTGGACCAGATCTCAGCTAGGGGTGTTGGCACACAGGACCAAACTACCAAACACTCCTCAGGAAACCAGGTCCGTGCATGTTTGCTCGCTTTATGTTCACATAGAAGTTTTGCTAAAAGTCCACGTTAAACCTTCATAAAACAAATGCACGACATAGTAGATAGATAGGTGTACAGCAGATAGGCGCAATTGTTAATATATTGTATATTGAAATTTTATTGTATATATCGATTTCGTGTGTAATGCATGAGTATTATATACATTTAAGCAGTGCTCAAAATCATAAGTAAGCTATATTTTTAATTTTATCCAGAGGTGGACATAAGTAAACGGTTATTAATTACAGTTTGTAATAAAGCGGTGGTTTGTGTGTGTTCTTCTCTCCGCCGGAGCGGCAGGTGGCGCTGCTCTCCCCGCGGCGGCTCGGATCCCGCCTCAGACCCCGAGAGGAAGAGCCGGACGCGGTGCGTGTTTGTGTCGGTTCGCGGAGGTCGGAGCTCGGATCTCGTGGTCGTCGTTCGGTTCTCTTCACCCAAACTCTCTCTTTTCTCAGCCATGGAGCAGAAGAAGACGGTTATCGTGACAGGTGAACCGCGGTGAAGGCGGGAAGCGGGGCGTTTTGTCGCCTCGCGCGATTGTTCTCTCAGTTTTAAGAGTTTCTTTTTTTATTGTGTCGCTGATATTTTTGTATTTCCGCGACACGAAAAACAAATCGTCGTTAAATCTCGCAGTCGTTTGAAACTGAATGCCAAACTAAAATGCATATTTTTTTTTTATCGAAGTACTTCCGTTACTCAAAACTATCTCGAAGTAACGTTACCAGGGAGTTAGTTTTTTCTGTACATGTAGTTTTGTGCTCGTTTTTAGCTTTTATTATTTTAGTGTAATTTATGAAGTACGAAGCTGTTGTAATAACTTTACTTTCAGTGTTTGTATTTAGCCTAATAATACTTTTGCATGCTCGTTATACGACCTTTGAAGGATTTTAGAGGCATATACAGTTCTTTAATATTACAGTATAATATATTCTATAATAATTTCTACAGTTATGTTTTTGTTAAAAAGTTAGTTACTTTTAGTCATTTTTAATGTGCCTTTTCGCTTCTGCTGTTGGTTCGTGTTTGTTTTTATTTCAGGATTCAGCACTTCAACTAAAATGTTTGTGTTTTTTTTTTTTTTTTTTTCAGATTTTTTGTATTTTAATTTCAACAGAATGTCAATAGCAAAAAAAACAAGCCTGTTTGGAGCACATAAACACGTATTGTGTAACATAATTTCCGTAACGTATTGAGTATACCATTAAAACATATTTATATGTGCACACCATAATACCATGATGTTAGAAAATTATGACAATTACAAAATCTTATTGCCATGTTACTCATTACTTCCTGTTTAAGCAGGATCTTAGACTCTGGACCGCAGGATTAGGTCTAGTTTTTGCTGACTTCAGCGTCCTGTAAACCTGTAGAGCTAAAAGTGTGTAACAGCTAACAGCTAACAGAAAAGCTGAGCCTGACGATAACGTCCACTCTGAAGAGGTTTTTACACGATAACGACCGGATTATTGCATTTTATTTACTTACTACTTACCACATAAATAAGTGCACGGACACGTAACATCAATCTTGAGTTAAAATGATCGTATGTGAGATTATTCTGCTCTGTGTTATCATATAAAATGCTTGGACCCGTATATAGTATATAGTAACATTGTTTTGTGTTTGTGCAGGTTTTGAGCCGTTCGGTGAACACACGGTTAATGCCAGCTGGGTGGCGGTGCAGGTATGATATCTTCACGCCGTCGGGAAATGAGCAGAGCTCATCGGCTGCGAGCTGCGCTCACTGTTTGTTCATGTCCTCCTGTCAGGAGCTGGAGAAGCTGGGTCTGGGGCGTGATGTGAACCTTCACGTGTCTGAAGTTCCTGTGGAGTATCAGGCGGTCCAGACTCTCCTGCCGTCTCTGTGGAGACAGCACCTTCCTCAAGTACTGTAACAATATCACGTTTGTGTTGCGTAGTTTTATCAGTTAGTGATGCTAAAAAAAAAAAATAAAAAAAATAAAATAAAATAAAAAAATAAAATATATATATATATATATATATATATATATATATATATTAATTTGTGTTCTGTGTTTACATGTAGTAAAATTAACATTGCATTTATTGTTAAAAATAAAATAAAAATGTTTATATAATATGATGAAATGCATGTAATTATTTTAGTCAAAATATATTATCGTATCATGAGGAACAATGCTATTTTTATGCTCACCAAGGCTGTATTTATTTGATCAAAATACAGTAAAAACATTAATATTGTGGAATGTGTATATATGTGTGTATGTATGTGTGTATATATATATATATATATATATATATATATATATATATATATATATATGTATATGTATATGTGTGTGTGTGTGTAATTAATATTGGATTTTTCTATACTAATATATATATATATATATATATATATATATATATATTAGTATAGAATAATCAATATTAATTATATATATTTTTATATATATATGTGTATATATACATGTATATGTAATTATATATGTAATTGGATTATTCTGTAATATTTGTGTTCTGTGTTTTTATGTAGTAAAGTTAATATATATATATATATATATATATATATATATATATGATGATGAAATGCATCTAAGTATTTTGGTCAAAATATATATCATATAATGCACTGGCAAACAAAGTTTGGAATAATGAAAATGTTTTATTTTTTTAATGCTCACAGAGGCTGCATTTATTTGATCAAAATACAGTAAAAGCATTAATATTCTAAAATGTTATTTTTAATTTAAACCTTTATGTTTCTTTATGTGTGATTATGTTTCTGTGACGAGCAGCTGAGTTCTCTTTACTCCAGTCTTCAGTGTCACGCGATCTGATTTGAAACGTTTCTGATTATTATCATCATTTTTTTAGTGGGAAAAATATGTAATCGAATATAAAAGTTTTTTAAAATTGTAACGGTATTAAACAACATTGGCCTTGGTGAGACTTCATTAAAACACCTTTCACTGTACTAGTGCTATTAATGGCTCATCTTTATGTTTTAGTAATGCGTATTATTTTGGGGGGGGTTTCTAATCCTGTTTTTTTTTTTTTTTTTTTGAAGTTAGTGGTCCACGTTGGAGTGTCCGGGATGGCCACGACAGTAACTCTAGAACAGTGCGGTCACAACCGGGGTTACATGCGCCTGGATAACTGCAGCTTCTGCCCGGAGTCCCACTGCTGTATGGAGGGAGGACCGGACTGCATTCAGTCTGTCATAGACATGGACGCTGTCTGCAAGAGAGTCAACTCCTCCGGCCTCGGCGTCTCTGTGTCCGTGTCCAAAGACGCCGGCAGGTAAAAAGATCTCCAGCGCAGTAGAAATGATGAAGAGGGAAAAAAAAGTTTTGTTATGGTACTGTGGTGAATATTATAAGGACTCTACTCCTTTAATGCATGTCGAAACTTATTTTATTGCACTTTCCTGCTGGAAAACTCACATAAAGAGTTGTTTTCAGAAGGTTTTTGCTAAAAAACGTTAATGTAACATTGATGTAACATCAATTCTTGTGGAATATAACTTGTTTGTTTCGTTCATTGAATTAGACTTTTAGTGGTTAGCCTTTTTTTTTGCCATGAAAATAATAGCATTAAATAAAAATATACTACTACTGAAGTTCAGGACCTGAACGAACATATACAGAGCTATATATATATATATACTTCAGAAAAATACTTCAGTAGTGGTTGCACACAGGCCATACTGCATACTTTTGCTCATTTGGCTTTAAAATGCTGGATATTAACACATTGATTCAGGAGCCTATAGCAGATCAAATCATTTTTAATAGTGTCTCGATAACTCTCCCTTAAAATGCTTTACCTCGGCACATCTCATCTGCGCCAAAGAGCCTGGCTTTCGCTTATGTTTCAGTCCGAGTAAGTTTGGTTCTCTGTACGGATCTCAAACATATATCCTCGTCCAGCAGATCATTAGAATTACTACCCCGAATCTGACTGGAGCCCCGGTTCTTTTTCTTTCTTCCCCGTTACAAAAAATATCTATTAGTTATTAAAATAATTAGGTTTCGTTTTTTAGTAGCAAAAGCTTCTTCTTCTTCCGCTTATCCGGGGCCGGGTCGCGGGGCAACAGTCTAAACAGGGACGCCCAGACTTCCCTCTCCCCAGACACTTCCTCCAGCTCTTCCGGGGGAACACCGAGGCGCTCCCAGGCCAGCCGAGAGACATAGTCCTTCCAACGTGTCCTAGGTCTTCCCCGGGGCCTCCTTCTGGTGGGACATGCCCGGAACACCTCCTTTAGGAGGCATCCGGAACAGATGCCTGAGCCACCTCAGCTGGCCTCTCTCGATGTGGAGGAGCAGCGGGTCTACTCCGAGCTCCTCCCGAGTGACTGAACTCCTCACCCTATCTCTAAGGGAGCGCCCAGCCACCCTACGGAGGAAACTGATTTCGGCCGCTTGTATCCGGGATCTCATCCTTTCGGTCATGACCCAAAGCTCATGACCATAGGTGAGAGTAGGAACGAAGATCGACCAGTAAATCGAGAGCTTCGCCTTGCGGCTCAGCTCCTTCTTCCCCATGACAGACCAGTACAGCGACCGCGTTACTGCAGAAGCTGCACCGATCTCTCGTTCCATCCTTCCCTCACTCGTGAACAAGACCCCAAGATACTTAAACTCCTCCACCTGAGGCAGGAGCTCCCCATCAACCTGAAGGGGGCAAGCCACCCTTGTCCGACTGAGGACCATGGCCTCAGACTTGGAGGTGCTGATTCTCATCCCAGCCACTTCACACTCAGCTGCAAACCACCCCAGCACACACTGTAGGTCTTGGCCAGATGCAGCCAACAGAACAACATCATCAGCAAAAAGCAGAGAAGCTATCCTGTGGTCGCCAAACCAGACCCCCTCCGGCCCCTGGCTGCGCCTAGAAATCCTGTCCATAAAAATAATGAACAGGACCGGTGATAAAGGGCAGCCCTGTCGGAGTCCAACATGCACTGGGAACAAGTCTGACTTAATGCCGGGGATGCGAACCAAGCTCCTGCTCTGATCATACAGGGACCGGACAGCCCTTAGCAAAGGGCCCCTTACCTCATATTACACCCCCCACAGGACACCACAAGGAAACCCGGTCGAATGCCTTCTCCAAATCCACAAAACACATGTGGACTGGTTGGGCAAAGTCCCAGGAAACCTCCAGTATCTTGAAGAGGGTATAGAGCTGGTCCAGTGTTCCACGTCCAGGACGAAACCCGCATTGTTCCTCTGGAAGCCGAGGTTCAACTATCGGACGTATTCTCCTCTCCAGTACCCTGGCATAGACTTTCCCAGGGAGGCTGAGGAGTGTGATCCCCCTATAGTTGGAGCACACCCTCTTCATAAAAAGAGGAACCACCACCCCGGTCTGCCAGTCCAGAGGCACTTTCCCCCGTCTCCACGCAATGCTGCAGAGGCATGTCAGCCAAGACAGCCCTTCAACATCCAGAGACCTGAGGTACTCCGGGCGGATCTCGTTCACCCCTGGTGCCTTGCCACCGAGGAGCTTCTTAACAACCTCAGTGACCTCAGCCAGGGTGATGGTTGAGTCCCCCCCCCGGTTCCCTGGCCTCTGCTCCCTCAGTGGAAGACGTGTTGGCGGGATTAAGGAGGTCCTCAAAGTATTCCTTCCACCGCCCGACAATATCCCCAGTCGAGGTTAGCAGGTTCCCACCAGCACTGTATACGGTGTTGGCAGGGCGCTGCTTCCCTTTTCTGAGGTGTCGGACGGTTTGCCAGAACCTCTTAGAGGCCGTCCGATTCCATGGCCTCCCCGAACTCCTCCCTGACCCGAATTTTTGCCTGAGATCAGATGATATACAACCACAAAGTCGATCATCGACCTCCGCCCTAGGGTGTCCTAATGCCACGTGTACTGGTGGACACCCTTATGCTTGAACATGGTGTTCGTTATGGACAGACTGTGACTAGCACAGCAACACAGAACACCACTCAGGTTTAGATCAGGGGGGGGCCGTTCCTTCCAATCACGCCCCTCCAGGTGTCGCTAGCATCACCAACGTGAGCGTTGAAGTCCCCCAGCAGGACAATAGAGCCCCCGGTTGGAGCACTTTCCAGCACCCCTCCCAAGGACTCCAAGAAGGCCGGGTACTCTACACTGCCATTCGGCCCGTAGGCACAAATGACAGTGAGAGTTCCTCCCCCCAACCTAAAGTCGTAGGGAGGCGACCCTCTCGTCCACCGGGTTAAACTCCAACACATGGCGGCTAAGCTGGGGGGCTATGAGCAAGCCCACACCAGCCCGCCGCCTCTCACTGCGGGCAACACCAGAGTAGTGAAGAGTCCAGCCCCTTTCGAGGAGATGGGTTCCAGAGCACAAGCCGTGCGTGGTATCTCTCGACCTCCCGCAACAACTCAGGCTCCTTCCCCCCCAGAGAGGTGACGTTCCATGTCCCTACAACTAGATTCTGAGTCCAGGGGTTGGGTTGTCGAGGTCCCCGCCTTCGACTGGCACCCAAACCACAAGGCACCGGCCCCTTACGGTCCCTCCTGCAGGTGGTGGGCCCACGGGAGGATGGCCCCACGCCGCTCTTTCGGGCTGAGCCCGGCCAGGTCCCGTGGAGCAAGACCCGACCACCAGGCACTCGCATGCCAGCCCCGGCCCAGGCCTGGCTCCATGGCGGGCCCCGGCTGCGCCATACCGGGCGACGTCGCAACTTCATTCTTATTTTTCTCCATAAGGGGTGAGGTGGACCGCTCTTTGTCTGGCTTGTCACCTAGGACCTGTTTGCCTTGGGAGACCCTACCAGGAGCATATAGCCCCGGACATCCTAGCTCCTAGGGTCATTCAGGCACTCAAACCCCTCCACCACGTTAAGGTGGCGATCCTCAGAGGGATCCCAAAATAAATATTATTATTAAATAATAATAATAATAATAATAATAATACAAAAAATTATAAAATGCACGTAAAAACCACTTGCACAGTGCTAAAGTTCTCTAGGATTTGTATATGTAAAAAAATGCAAGATAAATAATAATGAAACGCTGTATAGACGGCTTTATGATTACGTCGGCGAAATCTGTGCCTTTAACGATAATTTGAAGAGACTTTTATTATTTATATAAAATAATGGAACATCCGGTTGTGAATATCGTTCCAAATGCATTTGTAAAAAAGTCTACAAACCATGTAGTCACTATAAAAAAAATTTAACTAACGTGATGCATTACCCCCAACACATACATTTATTATTTATATATTTTTTAAAAATTAGTAAAGCTATATTTTTCTGTCCTCCTCCCGCAGGTATCTGTGTGACTACACCTACTACGTGTCTCTGTTCCTGGGCGAGGGCAGATCGGCGTTTGTTCACGTTCCTCCTCTCGGGAAGCCCTACAGCGCGGAGCAGCTCGCTCGGGCCCTCAGGGCCGTCATCCTGGAGATGCTTGAACTGACGGAGCACAGCAAGGGAAGGAAACGCTGCCTGCACGACCAGTGAGAGCGGTTCTGCAGCGTCGCTTTGGGTTCCAGAGATCCTGCGCATCCCAAGACGCCGGTGTCTTAGCGCGTGCGCTACGTACTAGGATCGATCCGCCGGTTTGAGACGCAGATCATGTGCTCGACTCTATCCTACGGCTGCGATCAAATAATTAAGAAAGCACTTTAACGGGGTATACTTGAAACATGCAGAGATTTGGTGTTTTGCTTAAAAAGACTTGGACGTGTCGTTCTAATGTGAAAACGCTACTTATACGTGATCAGTCAAGGGAGAATTTTTTTAATCATTATTCACCAGATTTAAGTGTGCCTGTAGTATGAAGCCTGGGTTAGTATAATTACTGAAATTATAATTGCTAATTTTTCTTAATTATGAAATAAAAAGCCATAGAATCTGCCATGCCACCGACAAACAAAAGTAAAATTTAAATGAATTAAACATTTTTTTTTTAAATGGATTAAACGTTAACTGGGGAAAAATAATAGTAAGATATGTACCATCTAGTGAGCTCTAATTTGTAGTAAAATAACTAAAAGTAATACAACTACATTACTACAAATTAAAAATGTTAAAGATTTATTGCTGACATTTTAACTGAAGTAATAAAATAAAACAAAGCTTAAAATGAAACCCTGTATGGACATTATAAATAAATATATATAAAAAAAGTGTGTGTGTGTAAAATGTAAACAAATTGTATGAAAATTTATTTCTGAAATTTTAACTAAAGTAAACACAACTTAAAATAAAACCCTATATGGACATAAATAAATACGAAAAAGGTGTGTGTAAAAAATATATACACATTTTATAATAATTATATATACAGATTTATAAATTACTAAAATTTATAAATAATAAAAAAACTATATGGACATTTAAAGAATATTTAAAAAATGAAAAACAAAGCATCTGGAAAACTAAACCATTAACTGAAATGAAAACAGAAAAATATACAAAAAAATTCATTAAAACTAATAGTATCTTAATGATAATAAAATAATACTGTTTCAAACATGACTCTATCATCTGCAGCTTTCAATTATACCCCAAACACACACTGGACAGAAAGTACAAGCATTATTACAGTTTATTTTCTCTCAGTTGCAAAGGCTGATGTTGTAGAGGAGACCTAGAATTCTGACCGAATAAAAGCTGCCTGCTGGACAGAGAGAGATAAACCAGATGATAACCACGTCCGTCTGGTTATTAAGGTGCCGATACACGGGCTTTAGGACGTAAGCAACAAACCTAAATACATTTCCGTACAGGGTCCCGCATAAAACACGAAGACACGTGAACCCCGATGCCTTTCCAGTAATTAAAGGTCAGCACTGTTAAGAAAAACGTGGGTTTGCTTTTTAATCTTGTGAAATCGTGAGATGATCGTAAGGTGATGTTTGTCTGTTCTCAGTGAGACGTTGCTCGAGATTTTCTCTTTACATTTCTTTCATACTCTGCAAAATGCTGGATATTACTTTATATTATATTATACCATAATTTCTCAGTCAGTTATATGATATAATATGCGTACGACTTGTTTTTCATTTTCTTTAGCTTGTTTTTTCTACAGTTTTTACTGGAATCGGTCACAAACACAGCGGACCAAACTGATTATGCTGTGAATCTAATTCTTTTTAATGTTGCCTAAAACATTTCTTGGTTCCCATTGATCCCTTCTGTTGTATTAAATGTCCTGACATCTATTACAGTGGTGATCATTATGTATGCATTAAGATTTCCATATCCGTGTGGACACTTTAAATTTTATTTTACCTTGTTTTTTTTAAACAAATTGTAGCTTTCAATAAATGATTTCTGCCTTATTTGAGTGCATTTATTCTAAAACGTATACAGATTCGATACTCATTTTATTGTCAGCGTATCATATTATAAATGTTTTAATAATCTTATATGCACAGTGAAAATCTGCATGCAGCAAGAGGTCGTTACGCTTCAAGCTTTTATTCATTTTCTATCCATTGAAGTCAAATACATAAAAATTACATGCATTCGATAATCATAAATGAGGTCTTAAAAACCCAATCCATAATAATTAGTACATGCAAACGATTAATCGTGATTAATAAAGGTTTTTTTTACTGCATATGTGTGTGTTCAGTGTATATATTATGTATTTATAAATACACAGTTATGCCTATATTTTTGAAAACGTGCATAAATTTACATTTAATATAATTTATTAAAAAGAAATGTATTAAAAAAAAATTCTGAAATATATACATTTATTTAGATATAATAAATATACACAACACACATGCATATATGTAAACAAGAACGTAATAAATTAAATATGACTTTAAATTATAGAAATAAAATTCTTTTGATGGAACAATATTTCACTGAGAAACACTGAAATGTGAGAATAAAATAATAATAATGAGAAAATCAAGTTTTCCAATTGAAGTTCTTAGCAATGCATATTACTAATCAAAAATTAGGTTGTGATGCATAAATATGAATGGAAATGTACACAATTATATACTTGTGGGTCACATATTGTTTATATTTTGACGGCTTACTCGGGCAAATTTTTTGCTTAGAATTCATACAATATTTCAGGAGGTTTTTTCAAACAATATGGCATCAACATAAGCTCTATAATGGTCTGTCTTTTCCTGACAGCATGATATACAAAACAAAATAGCCCTCTTCCTGCAAAACAGCGGACGTGTGTAGACGTCACCGCCCCCGTGCGCTCTACGTCGGTCGCGCTCGCCCGTGACGTCACCGCGCCCGAGTGGGAGTCGAATCTTCTCCGGAATCGTTTGCTTTCATTTCTGCACGAGCCCCGTCGCGCGCCGTTTCCCTTTCGCTCCCCCTTCGAACCAAAACAAACGTCGCCCGACGCGCTCCGGTCGCTCGTTTCCCCGCGCCGCCGAGGGACCACTCGGCGTTTTCTGCGAAAAGGCGGCCAGCGAAGCCGGAAAAAAAAAGATGAGTGTGGAGGCGTACGGGCCGAGCTCGCAGACGCTCACCTTCCTGGACACGGAGGAAGCGGAGCTGCTCGGGGCCGACACGCAGGGCTCCGAGTTCGAGTTCACCGACTTCACGCTGCCCAGCCAGACCCAAACCCAGGGCCAGACCCAGAGCCAGCTCGACAACCAGGTATAAAACGCGCGGTCGAGCGTTGTGTCAGGCGGCCCTCGACGCGTTTGAGTCCAAATATGGCGAGCTATCAGGCGTTAGCCGCGCGGTAGCGTTAGCAACGACAGAGCAGGCCGCCAGAAAGAGAGAGAGAGAGAGTTGTCAGGGGGACTTTTGTGAACTACAGCGGCGTACAAACGCGTTGCTAACAAATTAAACCGCGTACAGCGGCTCTTAAGTGGCTTTCGATGGCGAAACGCGTTCCGTCAAATAGCTTGTTTTGGTCGGCTAGCCGCGGCTCTCGCGTGTTTTTGCGTACTTTCGGAGGGACTTTTGTGAACCACGTTGGTGTCTCGTTCAGTTTAATTTGCCAGCGAATACACTGGCTCTGATGTTGTGGTTGATTGATGGATGTTACGTCAAATGGCTTGTTTTGGTCGCTCACCTGCAGATCTCGGGGGCATTTGCCTGCTTCCAGAGGGACTGCATTGCTTTTAATGGACTCGTTTTCTTATGTCGTTAAACGGCACGCTATAACGGCTTATAACAGGTTTGTTTTTGTTTACTGTGTTGAAGTTATGAAGTGATGCAGAGGTGTTTGAGATTCGACCGTTTTGATAATACCGTGCGTCTTGTTTACATTTTTTTTAATTATTGTTATTGTAGATTTATCTCACATTCGTGCGTTTTAGGAGAACTTTATTGAACTTCACCTGTATTTTAAGATGTTTGGTTAGAGGCATTTCTTTTGTATGGTGATTTATAAGTTACAGGTGTTTTGGAGTAGTTAAATAGTTTTATTAAATTGTGTTTGCTTTAATAATAAGGTGTGTTTTATCCTTTTTTTGTGCATTGGATGCAGCTTTCAAACGCGTGCGCTGAAACTTTAAAGCATATTGTGTTGAGTTTTTGTAAATCAGCTGTGCATTTCTACTGCGTTTTTGTTTGTGCGGGTTTCAGATGTGTGTGTTTTGCACTGGGTTGAGTCTCCTGTTTTCACGCTTTCACGAATTGAAGAAACGGTGGCGTTAAGGTGAACTGTTTTGTGTTCAGGTGAACGGGCCTGATGGCGTTCTGCCCAACGGAGAGGATGCAGTGGTGAAGACTAGCCAACTTCTGGCCGAGCTGAACTTTGAGGAGGATGAGGAAGATACTTACTACACTAAAGACCTGCCGGTGCATGCCTGCAGGTACGGATGACACACCTGCCCGGTTTTTTTTTGTGTAATGACACTATGCTGAATAAATAACAATTGTCCCATGCAACCTCTATTTATGCAAAAAGTGATGCATGGCCCAGCTGAGTGTACATTATTTTTGATTTAGTGCTTTTAATATAATTTCTATGATTGCGTAAAGGAAAGTGTATCTTTTCAGACTTTTCAATAAAAGTTTAAATTATATATATATATATATATATATATATATATATATATATATATATATTATTATTATTTTTTTACATTTATCATTTGTATGTACATACACGCACTACCTATCAAATGTTTGCATTAGTAAGGCGCTTATTTTAAAGCAATAATGCTTAAAAATTTATTTCTGAAATTTTAACTAAATGATAAAAATAAAACGCAACTTAAAATAAACCCTATATTTACATAAATGTGTAAAAAAATTATTACTGAAATTTTACCTAAAGTAAAGAAAAAAAAATTAATAAACTATAAGAACATTTAAAAAATGAAAACAAAACATCTGGAAAACTAAACCATTAACTGAAATGAATATACAAAAAAAAAAATTATATATATATATATATATATATATATATATATATATATATATATATATATAAAGAAAAAAATAATTAAAACTAATAGTATCTTAATGATAATAAAGTAATTCTGTTTCAAACATGACTCTTTCATCTGCAGCTTTCAATTATCCCCCAAACACACACTGGACAGAAAATACAAGCATTATTACACTTTATTTTCTGCTTATTTTAAAGTAATATTTTTTTCCCCCATGAGGATGCATTTAAATGATCAAAAGTGATGGTACACGCTTTTATAATTCCCATTTCATACGTTTGGATTTAAAATAACCACATTTGAATATATATTTGATTATAATCAAATATTTTGAACTTCCCGTTCTCGAAGGATTCCTTAAAAATTTTATAAAATATTAAATGTAATACGAAACGTTGATGATCATCAGAAATGTTTCTTGGTCGGCGTATTATAATGATTTCTGAAGGATCGTGTTACACTGAAGACTGGAGTAATGATGCTGACAATTCAGCTTTGCATCACAGGAATATATAACTTTTTAAAATGCATTTCAATAGAAAGCGGTTATTTGGAAGTGTAATGATATTTGACATTACTGTATTTGTAACCAAATGAATGCATCCTCGGTTAGACTAAGAAGGGACTAATAAAAGCATTGATAAATCACACTGACTGCAAATGTTCAGTGGTATTGTATGGAAGTGTTATCATGTTGTGGACTGTTTTGTGTGTTTGCAGCTACTGCGGGATTCATGATCCAGCGTGTGTGGTCTATTGCAACACCAGCAAGAAATGGTTCTGCAACGGCCGCGGTAACACCTCCGGCAGGTGAGTCCACCGGTTCGTTTCGCTCGCCAAAGCTTTGTTGAAAACGAAAGCGAAACCGAAGGCTCTCGTCGCATTTGTTTTCTCAGTCACATTGTGAACCACTTGGTGAGGGCCAAGTGTAAGGAGGTGACCCTGCATAAGGACGGCCCGCTGGGCGAGACGGTCCTGGAGTGCTATAACTGCGGCTGCCGCAACGTCTTCCTGCTCGGCTTCATCCCGGCCAAAGCTGACTCTGTCGTGGTGCTGCTGTGCAGGTGAGACCATCGCAAACTCACGAACTCGAGTGCGCTAAAACTGGGAAAAGTTTAGCATGATTGGGTTGAGCCAAATCTACTTTGATGTCTTTCAGGCATCGGTAAATAGAGGGAGATTTAGTCTTTAGTTTTAGTAATAACAAAATAATACTCGCTTTTCTAGCTCTTTATTGTTTGCATCTGACACCATCTATATTTACAAGATATATTTACACCATCTATATTGTGCGTCTGTGATGGTGCATGCTTACTGAAAATGTGAAAAGTTTTTCAGTAATCATGTAGATAATTTATGATTATTTTATTTATAATTTATTTAATTTGATTACGTATTCATAGATAAATGCATACATGTTTTTATTTCCCTGAAATATATTAAATATTATTTTAAATTAACATTTTTTTTTCATTGCAATAAGTAGTTTGTATAAACGTATAAATTAAATCAATTCATACAAAAAAAATTCTCCTGGAGTTTACCTGTCATGTTGACTGAATACATTTTTTTATATTTAATTTGAGCAGTCATGGGTGTACAAATATGTACCATATTTCAGTTTGCATACGGTACTTAATGCAATCACAAAGTATCCTTTACAGTACGAACACAAGAACAATCGCCTTCTCTTATTTACAAAATCAGTCAACCCATTTCCTCCAAATTTTCAGAAGACATGAAAAGTTTTTGTAAATTTTAATATAAAAAAGAATACAGAAATTCTGAAAACACAGGATAACAACAACAGAAACACACTTAAATATTTAGAAATGCATCAAATTATATATATATATATATATATATATATATATATATATATATATATATATATATATATATAAAATTAAATAGCCTAAATAAAAGAAAGTACAAAGCAAATATACTTCTATAGTATGTTTCTCAAGCTGTATAAAATGCTTGTTTTTTTGTTCAGTGTAAATTTATTGAAGCTGACACAGCAACTATATATATATAATAAATATAAAAAAATAAATTATATATATATAATAAATATATATAATAATTATATAAATAAATATATAATAATTATATAAATAAATATAAAAATCTCGGGCTGGTTTTATCAGAAGCTGTGGACCATTGCTTATCAATCGCGTGCAGCCCCTCAGTCTTGTGTGTGTGTGTGTGTGTGTTTGTTTGTGTGTTTAGGCAGCCGTGTGCCAGTCAGAGCAGTCTGAAGGACATTAATTGGGACAGCTCTCAGTGGCAGCCCCTGATCCAGGACCGCTGCTTCTTGTCCTGGCTGGTGAAGATCCCGTCTGAGCAGGAGCAGCTGAGGGCCCGTCAGATCACAGCACAGCAGATCAATAAACTCGAGGAGCTCTGGAAGGCACGCGGATTTACTGCGCTGTTATGAGTAAGAACGAGGTTTCTGTAGCTTCCTGTTGTTGTGTGACTGTGCGCTCTGTCGCGTTCGCAGGAAAACCCAACAGCGACGCTGGAGGACTTGGAGAAACCCGGAGTGGATGAGGAGCCTCAGCACGTTCTGCTGAGATACGAAGACGCCTATCAGTACCAGAACATCTTTGGGCCGCTGGTCAAACTAGAGGCTGACTATGACAAGAAACTCAAAGAGTCCCAAGTATGAAATCCTTTCTGCTCTTCAGTTATTCCTGTGGTTAAACTAGCGATAAATGATGCAATTTCTAAATAGTTCAGCCACGAACCAGACCAACCGGCTCTGGAATAAACGGCATTGCAACATTTAATGCAAACCAACTGAAATGAAATGCATCTGGCGTAACGTAATCATGAGCCGCTGTGAAATACACAATAGTCTCCGAGCATTAGATGTGAAATATCGGAGATTTATTACAAACTATTCAAGTGTGGTATAAATATAAAGAGTGTAAGTGAACTGATTCAATTATTTCACAGTGCTTCGTGGGATTGAGTTAGATTGTGGTGATTGTGATTGGAGGGTTTTTAAAGGATTATGGGTAGTGGAGTTCTTCACCCGGAGTTTGTCATTTGAATACGATTTCATAAAAACGAAGCTGAAATCACAGCGCTAGTTCATGATGGATGGGATTTTAATTTCTGAGCACGGAAGCAAAAAGTGTTAAAAATTATATATAAAATATTTATAAAATTTTGCTTCTAAAAGACTGCTAAAATCCTAGTGCAACTAATTCATCACACTGTGACTTCACTTTAAACTGCTATTGTTTTTCTACGAGATAAAAACCCACGTCTTTTATTTTAATACATTTTTAAAATGCCCTATTTTTTATTTTTAATTGCAATTAAGTTAGATGGATATTCAGATGTGTTTTTGATCAATCTTACTTGTGCATGAGTTGTCTTTCTCTTAGAAAGGCTGTTTGCGAAAAAAAAACAGACTCTAGATTTAATGCGTCAGATGTTTAATATTTATTCTGCTTTATTCTACTCCAGACTCAAGACAATATAACAGTGAGGTGGGATTTGGGACTGAATAAAAAGCGGATAGCTTATTTCACACTGCCCAAGACGGATTCAGGTGGTAATATTTACTTTCAACATCTTCTGTGTCTACCAGTGGTTCATATCCATCCCATCCCTAACACCGTGTCCCATGCATCCCTCATCGATGTGTGCACGGACCAGAGAGTGTGTGTGTGTGTGTGTGTGTGTGTGTGTGTGCGTGCGCGAGTGCGTGTGTGCGTGCATGTGTGTTTGTGGTGCTGTAATGTGCATATGGTGGATATATAGCGCTATTATTGTTATTAGAGCTCTATTACTGTTATTGTTTTCTCTTACTATGTTTTCTCCGTGTGGGTGATGTTTATCAGACATGCGACTGATGCAAGGAGACGAGATCTGTCTGCGCTACAAAGGAGACATGGCTCCGCTGTGGAAAGGGATCGGACACGTCATCAAAGTCCCGGACAGTATCCTTTCAGCAAAGATTAAACTCGCTGTTGTCACCCAATGACAGCTATTATTTTCTTTTGATAACGTGCTTAGGCACGCATCGCTTATACTTAGGATTAACAACTTGACAAGCGACCACCCAAATACAGTTTGAGTTTAAAAAAAGTATTATAAAAACATACAATTCGGTCAGAATATTTATAACACAGAAGCTTCCACCCAGATCACCTTAGCGACTGCATGGCAACATAATTGCAGCCTCTAAAGCGAAACTCACCCTTGTGTCGTGACCGTGAGTTTTGTAGGCACTCTTTGTATCACTCTTTGTCCTTACTGTGTTGTTTTCGGTGCATGAGGACGTTAGGGGTCTTACGGGGCGGTGTATTATACGGTTGATTGCTTAACCGAGATCCTCTCAGATTATGGAGATGAAATCGCCATTGAGCTGCGAAGCAGTGCTGGTGCACCTGTGGAGGTGCCTCATAACTTCCAGGTGGACTTTGTCTGGAAGTCAACATCATTTGACCGGTTAGTGTGTGTGTGTGTGTGTGTGTGTGTGTGTGTGTGTGTATATTCTACCCAATACCTAAACTGCACTACTATTAATTAGCAGCAAGTTAGCAGTTAATAGTTAACAAGGAACAATAGTTACCTGCTCTACCTGAAGTGTTACCTATTCTCATAATATATATATATATATATATATATATATATATATATATATATATATATATATATATATATATATATATAATAAAAAAATAATTATGTGTGTGTGTGTGTGTGTGTGTGTGTGTGTGTGTGTGTATATATATATTTCTTATTTAACCCAAAAATAAAAATTGCTTTCATTTACTTGCCACCATGTTAATCCAAGATTGAATTCTTTTTTTTTTGTTGACTGAATAAAGTCATAAAGAATAGTGTGGCTTTTTCCATGCAGCAGTGTTTTTTTTTTTATGTCTATTTGGTTTTTTTATTCGTTTTAATTTTATCTAGTGCATCAAGGTAAACTAAAAGAGAGAAATGCCGAAGATAGCAGAAATAAATGAGTATATTATGAATTTTATGTATAGTAACATTTATTTCATTTTTACAAATGCGTTTTTAATTTTGATCGTTTTAGTTTAGTTAACCTAGATGAGCATGCAATCATGCAGTTACAGTCAATGGAGAGCTTTCTGAGCTTTCTTGCATAACTACTTTAATAAAGTTTTCAAATGCATGAGACTCTCAGGCTTTTTCTTTAATGCTTGAGCTTGAAAGCTCCGGTCCTGATTATTTATAGCAGTATCGAAACTTTAATTTTCAATCATTTCAGATGAACCATTACATGAAATGGTCTAATAACCCATGTACACAAAGTCAAGGTTTTTCTTTGTCTAATGCAGCATGCAGAGCGCCCTGAAGACGTTTGCCGTGGACGAGACCTCCGTGTCCGGCTACATCTATCACAAGCTGCTGGGACACGAGGTGGAGGACGTTATCATCAAATGCCAGCTGCCCAAACGCTTCACTGCTCAGGGCCTGCCGGACCTCAACCACTCGCAGGTACGCCGCCGTCTAAAGCCGCCCCTTGCTCTGATTCAGCCCTTCCTCCTCGGGTTTCTGAGACTCACCGTGTTTTGGAAACGATGCAGGTTTACGCCGTGAAGACGGTGCTGCAGCGACCCCTGAGTCTGATCCAGGGGCCCCCGGGAACCGGCAAGACGGTCACCTCCGCCACCATCGTCTATCATCTGGCCAGGCAGGGCAATGGGTGAGACATGTTCCCTCGTGTTTTACAATTTCAGCGTGACGTGAAGTTAGTTTGTGTGTTTACTAGGCCGCTGTATTGAAGACTTCATATCATATATTGCTTTAAAGTTTCTGTAATATTAGGGTCCTATGTTTACCACATCGTCCAGCCGTAAGCATATGATGCATATAACATAGAGCGTCATGTAATTTTGCAAATTAATAATTAATAAACCAATTTGCAAAGCTTCTGACAACAGAAAACGACTTCTCTTTAAATATGAAATGATGTTTGTAAAAAATTAGGTTAAAGAAAACCGACATTAAAATTGGTTGTATTATAAAAAAGGCCCTGTTTCATAAACGGGGCTTGGTCTAAACCAGGATTAGGACATTTTATAAACATGCTTTATTACTGGTGTGCATCTTAAGACAAAACAAAGGCACTGGCATGTTTTAAGATCAAGTTTCTTTAATTTTAAACCGCTTTGATTTACATTCAGTCTAGAACTAAGTTTAAGTCTGTGAAACTAGGGTTCAGTCTTTACTTTTTGGCGGCTTTAATTTAAACAGAAACCTGTTGGTTCTGCACTTCACTTGCTAAAAGTTTATTTGATTTGATTTAAGAACATGCGTTAATGTTTTATTAATTATGAATTGATCATAAATTAAAAAAATTTAATCGTGGTTTTTTTTGTAAGGCCCTAAATATTAGCATTTTTATCAAACGTTTCATGCGTTGCTCTTAAACTGTATACATGTTACGATTCCAATAGTTAAGCATGCGTTTTGATTGGTAAAAGTAGAAATTGAAATGGAAAAAAATGATAATGGGAAAGAAAAGTGAAGTTTTTGCTTTTGTGTGTGTTTCGTGGTTTAGTCCGGTGCTGGTTTGTGCTCCGAGTAACATCGCGGTGGACCAGCTGACAGAGAAGATCCATCAGACGGGGCTGAAGGTGGTTCGTCTGTGCGCTAAGAGTCGCGAGGCCATCGATTCGCCCGTGTCTTTCCTGGCTCTGCACAATCAGATCCGCAACATGGACAGGTAGACATCCGAACGCTCGCCGCGTGAGCCTCAAGCTGTCCCTCGGATCTCGCGAGGGCTGATGCGCGTCTTGTCTTTTTCGCAGCATGCCCGAGTTGCAGAAACTGCAGCAGCTGAAGGACGAAACCGGCGAGCTGTCGTCGTCCGACGAGAAGCGCTACCGAGCTCTCAAACGAACCGCTGAGAGAGAGCTGCTCATGGTACCCGACTTCACTTTAAGACGCCTTTCTAGTGCATTTCTAGTGTGTTTATTTATATATAAACGTCGGCGGAGCACAATCATTCTTAAGCCGGAAATGGGGCATGTATTTTGCGCTGTGCGTTGCTCCACTGCAATTAGCACGACGCGCCGTGAAAAGGCTGGATTTATTTCTTTGTGCGAATTATCCATCAGCCCACCCGTGACAGAGGCCTCGTTCTCTCTGTTTCTCAGAACGCAGATGTGATCTGCTGCACGTGCGTGGGAGCGGGTGACCCTCGCCTGGCGAAGATGCAGTTCCGCTCCATCCTCATCGACGAGAGCACGCAGGCCACGGAGCCCGAGTGCATGGTGCCGGTGGTGCTCGGGGCCAAGCAGGTAGGCGACGGCCAAATCTGCACGCTGCGTACGTCAAGCACGCAGACTTTGCGTAATCCAAGTACACCGTATTTTCTGGAAAACGGGTCACTTGAGTACGCCACACTGGGCAAATAAAATTGCATTGTGAAGCTGTTGAATTAGCGTACAACACATTTTTTTTTATATACATTCAGATTCCACAAAAATAGTGTTTATTATTATTATTATTATTATTATTATTATTAAATCAAATTCAAACGACATGCAGTAAAACAACCGTCCAGCATCGGAATAAAAAAAAAAAAAAAAAAAAAAAAAAAAAAAAATATATATATATATATATATATATATATATATATATATATATATATATATATATATATATATATATATATATATATATATAAAGTGTACAGAGTATATAAGATAAAAAATAAGTGTAAAATATAAAGTATAAAATTATTATCAGAGCTACCACATTAACTTATTAAAAAATAAGTAAAAAAATATATATAATAATAATAAATATATAAAAATTAAAAATGTGAATATTTTAATTTTTATATATTTATTATTATTATTATTATTATTGACTGTTTTATACAGTCGACTGCTGACAAATACGATGCAGCAACATAAATGCAGTTATAACCTAAAATTCAAGATATCGGGGCAGAAATGCTCTCATTTATATCACATAATAATAAGTGATAACACAATTAAACACCAATACGTAGCTACAGATTAAAACTTTAACTGCAGTTAAATTTAAAAGGGGACAAAAAGCTAGTTCAGAGTTTTAATAAAAACTATAATATCTCTATAAATAAAAAATAAGCGTACGCATAACAAGAATGAAAAATAGAAGTATGAAATAGACATGCGTTGTAGTGGTGTTCTTACTATAAGCACCAAGCCTAAAGGATTTTAAACCAATTTACCAGAATATATAGGAAATGTATAAGAATAGACCTTTATACCTTTTCTAACAAGCTTAAACCGGATCAAAGTTGAAAGTGAGGAGATAAAAACAGGAACCAGTGAGAGAGAACATTTTTAGTTGCCTTGCGTTTATGACCGATATTTTCTACACTGGAAAAATCAAAGATCATTGTCTTGCCAACACATAAAGCCGTATCTAAACTACAGTGTTTTCTGCTTTACCACATTAAAGCAAGGCCTTATAGAGATCAAAGGTGAACAGTTCATTATTAGTATATACTAGGAGTGTTTAGATGTTAAAAAAAGTGACTTGCACTCAATTTAGTGTCTGCTGTAACTGGTGTGTTTAGTAACCGTCTCCGTTTGACAGCTGATTCTGGTGGGTGACCACTGTCAGCTGGGTCCTGTGGTCATGTGCAAGAAGGCGGCTAAAGCAGGTCTGTCTCAGTCTCTGTTTGAGAGGCTGGTGGTCCTGGGCATCAGACCCATCCGCCTGCAGGTGCAGTACCGCATGCATCCGGCCCTCAGCGCCTTCCCGTCAAACATCTTCTACGAGGGCTCTCTGCAGAACGGGGTCACCGCCGGTACGTCTAATTCGGTGTGGTTGTGTTTGCATTACAGTATAGATTTGTGCGGCCACGTGATGTTCATGACGAAGCTCTGTTTTCCAGCTGATCGCATCAAGAAAGGCTTCGACTTCCAGTGGCCTCAGCCCGATAAGCCCATGTTTTTCTATGTAACTCAGGGCCAGGAAGAGATCGCAAGCTCTGGCACCTCCTATCTCAATAGGTATGTTTGAACATCGCATCCCGCTTGCAACACAAAAATATGATGTACAAGCAATGCTTTAAAACGGCAAAACCCAATCTGATACGCTGACTTCGAAAAAGCTGCGGTATGAAGTCGGCCAGAGTCGTGAAAAACTGAAAATTTGCAAAAACTGATTTTTTTTTATGTATTAATTGCATTTTTTAAAAATAGCTCTTATATTATTTTTTTGTTGTTTTTATTGCATTAGTTACCTGTATTTTGTTTTTATTATATTTTTTTAACCCAATATGGTACAGACTGAGATTAATTGGAATGTACATGAAAAAAAAACAAACAAAAAAAAAATATATATATATATATATATATATATATATATATATATATATATATATATATATATATATATATATATATATATATATATATATATATATATTATTATTATTTTTATTTTATTTTTTTTTTGGTTATTTAGGATTTTAGATGCCTCAATGCATCACATAAAATCACCTGTTACCACCAAAAAAATTTTTTATTTTACCTCTGTCAAGAACACATCACATCACAGTAATTAACAAAACATCAAATCAAACATTTAAATATTTTAATAGAACAAAACAAAACATTTAAATCTTTTAATAGAACAAAACAAAACATTTAAAGGTGACATATCATGAAATCTGACTTTTCCAGGTTCGAAATGCTATAATCTTTAATGTAAAAAATTAGCATTGCTGTTCAAATTTAAAGTAATCTAAATAAAATGTAATGCTGTGTAATGTTTTGAGCCATAACCATACACAGGAAAACACAGCATAATTTTGCATGGAAGAAATTATAAAGGTGACGAGAACAAAACCGTATATTGCTGCTGCCACACAGCAAAATAAACATGATTTTCATCCAGCTGACGTAACTGTTTTTGTAATTGTTTTTAAGGTAACTGAATGAGAACTTAGTTTAGCTGTCAGTCCCTTTTCTGTCCGTGTGCTTCGGAGGTATCCACTCAGAAAATCATATATCAGAAGTTGAAACTAATATGATTTAAAACGCGTGATTTCAGCATGATCATCCAAATCAAAACGGTTGTTTTTAGCGCAGCTCTAGTCCGGAAAAAGGGCCGGGGAGCAGCAGCTTATTTGCATTTTAAAGAAACGGGCACCAAAATCAGCGTTTCCGCTTCCACTCAAAATAGGCATTTTCAAAATGATATAATAAATTATCTACAGGGTATTTTGTTATAAAACTTCAGACGCGTTCTGGGGACATTTTGTGTTAGGTTTAGTAAAAAGCGGCATAATGTGTCCCGTTTAAAACAGAAAAGCACTTAAATCTTTAAATAGAGCAAAACTGACCGAGGTTAAATGATCTCAATAGAGCAAACAGACCTTAATCATCACTGTGCTAAACAACATTTTACATATAATGTAGCTAAATGTAGGTCTGGATGATGACTAAAATTGTTCATCGTATCACCCAGACCACAATCTTTCTCTGTGGTAAAGCACTAAGCATTATATATGTTCTTATATAATATATATCTCTTCTTATGTGAGTGGAGTAACAGAAAGCTTTGAAAATGCATAAGCTTGTTCATAAATGCTCCTCACCAGCATTAGACGGGCCGATCTGATCAAGTCCTCTCTCTGTGTTCAGGACCGAGGCCGCCAACGTGGAGAAGATCACCACCCGCCTGCTGAAGGCCGGAGCCAAACCCGACCAGATCGGCATCATCACGCCGTACGAGGGCCAGCGCTCGTACCTGGTGCAGTACATGCAGTTCAGCGGCTCGCTGCACACCAAGCTATACCAGGTACAGAGTCCAGGCGTCCGCTTGCTTGGGGCGACAAGAAAGCTCTGGAAGTGTTTAGTTTGGCATTGATGCCTCTCTGTGTCTGCAGGAGGTGGAGATCGCCAGCGTGGATGCCTTCCAGGGCAGAGAGAAGGACTTCATTATCTTGTCTTGTGTCAGAGCTAACGAGCACCAGGGCATCGGCTTCCTGAACGACCCGCGGCGTCTCAATGTGGCGCTAACCAGGGCCAGGTAAATAAAGGAGAGCGTTTTACAGGCGGTATCAATCAGGTGTCTGTATGCACGGCAGAGGCGTCTTTAAATCCAGCTTTACAAAACGGTTTTAGCAGGATAAATAAAAAAAAAATAGGATCACACGAACACTTCTCCAGAGTCGCTTCTCTAGCATTTCTAGCTTTTCATTTAAGAAAAACTATGGTCAGATACACACAAAAACTACAATCCACCAAAATAAACGTTTGGGGTTTAAATTATTATTACAATTACTTTTTTTGTGTTCTGTTAGGACATTATGGTATCTCTATTGAAGAGTAATGCGTGTTTATTAAATATCAGAAAGTTTAATTCATGTTTTAATTTAAGATGATGGACCTTTTTTGTGCAGCGCTTCGTTTTTCAATAAATAAAGGAATTTTTCATTTGACTTAAAAAAAATATATATATATATATTAAATCGTTTAAATTTGATTGTGATAATAATTTGGCTTTAAACATAAAACCTGAGAAAAATAAGTATTTCTGAGAAGATGAGACACATTATATAGGGCAACTAAAATGTAAATGGTGACATTTTTCTGAATTTGATTTATTGTACTTGCTTTTTGGTTATTAAAATGTAATTAAGGGATTAAAATGAAATGCAGAAGAATATTTTAAGGTGTCCTTGTTAAAAATGTTGCACGTGCGTACTGTTATGATAACAATAAATTGTCCATAATTACATGCAATAAACATATAAGTACATATTAGTAGTTAATATTACTCAGTACTTAAAAATAAGGACACTTTAAAATAGTGTAACCAAAAATTAAATGTAAAACGTATTTAAAAACATTCTGTGTGTTGTGTATGCACACGGAGAACTGATTCACAGTATGTTTTCCTTCAAGTGAAATGCGTGAAGAATTAACCAGTGTAGGTGGCTAGCTGTAGTCACATGCTCAAATGTTTTGATGTGCGCACAGATATGGTGTGATCATCGTGGGCAACCCGAAGGCTCTGTCCAAGCAGCCTCTCTGGAACCACCTGCTCAACTACTACAAAGAGCAGAAGGTTCTGGTGGAAGGACCTCTGAACAACCTGAGAGAGAGCCTCATGCAGTTCAGCAAACCGCGCAAGCTGGTCAACACCATCAACCCTGTGAGTGACACGCACACACACACACACACACACACACACACACACAAGCCAGGGGTACTTCTGGCTCAGAAAGAGATGCATGCAACCCGATTAATTGCAATCGAATGTATTACGCCAGTGGTTCCCAACCTTTTCTTGTTTGAGGCACCCTTGGAAAGCCTTTCAAAAGTTCCCGGCACCCTTATAAGGAAATAGATATTTAAAATCTCTGTAGCTTTTTTATTATTATTTATTTATTTGTTTTATTTCGAGAGTTTGCATGCAACAACACCTTATACCTAGTCCTAGATGATATGAGAATACTGTTTACACTAAATCTTTTGTGAAATTTTGTTGAAATTTTGGCGGCACCCTCAAAAGATCTCACGGCACACACAGGTTGGGAACCACTGTATTACACTATTCATTATTAGTGCTTGTATGCATCTATAAAATTACATGCGCCATCAAGGAAACTAGGGCGTTTCGAATAAGGTGTGTGTTTAATGTGTGTTTCAGGGAGCCCGTTTCATGAGTACTGCCATGTATGACGCAAGGGAGGCCATGATTCCTGGATCTGTGTATGATCGCAGCAGCACCGGTGAGATTAAAAACTAACTTATTGGTTGCTTTAAGCAATAACTAAAAGAATCTAGTGTTATTTTGTTCATGTTAACCGAAACCGAAACCGTAAAGTCACTTGGACAAAAAAAAAAGGAATTGAAACACGTAAACTTTTATTTTAAACTTAATTATCATTAACTGCTTTCCTTGCCAAGCTAAAATAACTGAAGCATGTTTTATTGGGTTGCACTGTTTTAATGTAAATAGACATGGGTTTTATGTTTCACTGATTTAAAAAAATGCATCATTTGTGTATTTTTGAAGTTCTGTCTAGTGTATGTCCGAAAATAATCTTTTGATTAATTGTATGCTTTAATTTGTGACTGCTTGTCTATCTTTACAGGGCGTCCGTCTAATATGTACTTCCAGACCCACGACCAGGTCGGCATGATCGGGACTGGACCGAACCCGATGGGCTCCATGAACATCCCCATCCCCTTCAATCTGGTCATGCCGCCCATGCCTCCCCCTGGATACTTGGGCCAGGTGAACGGACCTGCTGCCGGTGAGAGAAGACTCCAGAACACTACAAACCTCGACTAGCAACGCATTGCATTGTCTTTTTAATAATATTAGCTACTAGGGCTGGGCAGGGAAGAAAAAAAACGATGTCTGGATTTTTTTTTAACGATTTGCAACATGCATTATTTTTCTTTTTCTTTTTTTATCAGCATTTAATATGTACATTTTGCACACTGCTCAGTGTCGGCCAGCTAAACGATACATATGGGACGCTAAAGTGAACAATTTATGGCTTTATATCGTGTGCAATAATATCAAAATCGCATTTCTTTCTGGCACTGTACCATTGCAAACAATAATAATGCTTTTAAAGTTAAAATCACTAAACTAAAAGACATTCGCTTTGCCGTTAAAATACATTTACTTGTAGGTTTAAAATTCAGTTTCAGCAAAATATAGTCCAAATGATTTCATTGTGCTCCGTCTGTTTGGTGCACATTTTTCAGATGCACTTGCTCTATATCAATATTAAAAGAATATACTGATTATGTCGTGCAAACTTGATATATAAAACCCAGCCCTATTAGCTGCTTTAAGGAGTTATGGAAAGAAGCTGACAAGTGAAGCAGAACTGAATCGGTCACGTGATCTGTTTACAGGTCGTGGTGCTCCTAAAGGTAAGACCGGGGGTCGCGGAGGTCGCCAGAGGAACCGTGGCACTGGGAATCACGGCAGCGGACAGGCTAACATGCCAAACAGCCAGGCCAGTCAGGACCTGGTGTCCCAGCCCTTCTCTCAGGGTCCACTGACCCAGGGCTACATCACCATGAGCCAGCCGTCGCAGATGAGCCAGCCTGGACTGTCCCAGCCCGAGCTCTCACAGGTGCAGCTCTTTTAGATGAGACGTAAACCTATCGAGTTTGCTTAATTCTGTAGGTTTACGTATGGTTTTTGTCTCCTGCGTGAAACAGGACAGCTACATGGGTGATGAGTTCAAATCCCAGATGGATGTGGCGCTTTCCCAGGATTCCACCTACCAGGGCGAACGGGCATATCAACACGGAGGAGTGACTGGACTCTCACAGTACTAGAGTGTAAGACAATACACGCGTCTTAGAAGACCTTAGTAGAGTCAGATATGTCACAATAAAGACAATATTACCAAAGATTCTTATTTCAAATGCTGTTCTTCTGAGCTTTCTGTTCATTAGAGAGTCCTGGGGGAAACAAATGTTTTATTATATAAAAATATTGGGCAGCACTACTGTTTTCGACATTGGTAGCAATCAGAAATGTATCTTGAGCAAATCGGTGTATTAGAATGGTTAGTAATGATCCCTTTGATCACTGAAATAAATTACATTTTGCAAGGTATTCAAAGTGAAGTTATTTCAAATTGTAAAAAATATTTAATGATATTAGTTTATAAAAAAATGCAGTCCTAGTAAGCAGAAGACACTTCTTCTAAGATTAAAAAAATCTTATTGATGCCCAACGTATTTTAACTGTACTGTGCATTAATGTACTGTAATTAATGCCTATATATTCATTAATCTGTGGCATTACTAAAGCGTAAACTAAATCTAACAAATAAAAATTAATAAACGCTAAATAGGCATTACGAAAATAACACAAATCTAATTACAATTCTGTTCAATCAATAATATATTTAAATAATTATGAAGAAATTAAAAACTAAATAAAAACTTAAAAATGTAAGCAATAATTAAAAAATAATTCTAAAACTTTAGCTAAACTTAAATTAAAAATACCAATATGAAAATAAATTAATCTGTGCCCTTCTCTGAAAACTTGATGTTTTTGATTTTATTTGTGTGTGTATGTATGTGTGTATGTATATATAGAGAGAGAGAGAGAGAGAGAGAGAGAGAGACATAGAGAGACAGACATAGAGAGAGAGACATAGAGAGAGACAGAGAGAGAGAGACACACAGAGACGGAGAGGGAGACAGAGAGAGAGGGAGACAGAGAGAGAGAGAGTAGCTAATTATTTTTAAAGCAACATCCTTGTGTTTTTATTCTGTTCCATTTTATTCTAGCTGTCTATGAATGGCAAAACACCTCACCTCATGGCTAACGCTGTCCGTTTTCTCTGTCTGCGTCCGCAGGTTGTTGGAACAGGAGCTAGGCCTGTGCTGAGCTTAGTTCATCAGCATTTTAAATATGGGTAAATAAAAAAAAAAGAACAAACATGGATGCCCGTTTACCACTGTTACAACTGAAGCACCATGGTGTGAGAGCAACAGGAGAGAATCAAACCAATCACAGGAGGGAGTAAAGCTGGACAGGACGAAAGAGAACGTGTGAGTGGCGGACCACATCCACCATTCGTTGAGGACGGGGAGGAGAGGGGAGACGCAGTGTTAGGAGGAGACCAAACACGAGATCTTCGATCTGCAACTCCGCAACGTGGAGGAGGCTCCTGGAGCGCAGGGGCCCTTCCCGGCCTCCTCTCTCTCTCGCCTGGCTGCCGACGTCGGCCTCAGGCCTCGCCCTGCCAACAGAGACGGAGCCAAGATGAAGTTCTCTTAAAACTACCTGCAAAAACCACGCTTGCTCTGTCGTCTCCACGAGCTGAGAGAGGGGGTGACGTATTTAAAAGTAATTATAAACGCTTTTCAAGCAGCTGATTTTCCGGGAAACTCGAGTTCCCCTCAAAGTTGACATCTGGCATTCAGGTTCTACCACCGCACATCTTTGAGCGAACTGCTGAAGGAAAGAGTTCCGGCGTTTTGTTTCGGAGCGACCCGAGGTGCTAGGGCACTCTGAAGGACGATTCAACTTTGAGGAAGGTTTTCCGCCTGAAGTCCGGGAGGGTTGAACGGAGGAAGGGCCCGACACATCTCGTCCGCTCTCCGCTAGGTGATTTGGGGTAGAAATGGCTTTGGGATGTTTCTTTTTTTTTTTTCCCCCTCCCTCCCTTTTAAGCGTTCCGTCCCTCTCCGAGGGACCGACGGGATCTATCCTTTTCTTATCTTCCTCTTTGTTTTAAAAGGTTTTTTTTGTTCCTCTAGAATAAAAGCGGCGCTCGATTTAGCTTTGCTTGATTTAGGTGCGTCTCCGTAAAGCGTGGGTTCGAAATCGGGTGAAACTCTGGGTCCCGGTCCATGTTGATGCGTCGGTCGAAGCGAACCCCGCCCGCCGGCCGATCGATCGATCGATCGTCTGAATCGGAGACAAGCCCCTCCCGCCGCTGCTCGGTCCGATCGGGTGAAACTCGCTCGATTCGATGCGAGGCGAACGAGTCAGTCGCCGTAAGCCCCTCCCACTCCTATTCTGTCCAATCGGGACGCAGTCATGTTTTCGCTTTAGTTGCGCCTCGGAGAAAGCGGAAGGCACGGATGCGAAGCACAGACAGGTGAGATTCTCGCTGTTTTTGTGTCCGACCGTAAGAGGCTCGTCTTGCGCTCTTGCGTTGATATGATGATGATGATGATGATGATGATGATGTCAGTGAGAGCGGGCGGTTTCACCGCTGAAAGGTGTGTGTGTGTGTGTGTGTGTGTGCCCTCCATATTATTATTTGTGTTGTGATAGATTGTAGTTATGCTTTCCCCCCCATACTAGTTGCTTTTCCCCCTCTTCTTAGTAGCTCAGTTTTATTTGTACGCGACCTGAAGTTCTCGTAACCTCTTTCAGCGCGGAAGTTGCTCGAGTTTATTCGGTTTCGACGGACCCATTCAGAGTTTTACGGCAGCTTTTAACATCCGTTCCGACCGACGCCAGTCGCCTCAACTTTGTGCTTTTACTTTGGAGTGTTTATAGCTTGCCGTTACTCCACACTCGCGGCCCTTCTGACTGTTTAATATTACCCACCGCTCGCATTTTATAGCATTCGAGCACAGATTCGTTTTAAGTTCACATCCTTCGCTTTCCCCCCCTTTTTTTTTTTTTGTTCCTTTGCCCACAAGACAATCACGATTCATTCATAACCCGAGGTCGTTTTCACGTTAAACTCTCGTTTTAGAAATTAGCTCGTCCTCTGAAATCCCTTTCGTTTTCACGTTTCGTACTTCGACTGTAAATATCAGCGCTCGGATTTGATACGACGTCAGCCAAACCGTTGCCAACGACAATGAGACTCTTAACATCCAGGCCAAGGTGATCCACAGCGACGCATTCTGGGTTTTATCGAGTACGAAGAGGTTCTGCCGGCGAAAAACTGCATCAAATTTGACTGAAATGTACAAAACATTTATACGCTTTAACTTGCAATGAAGAGGAACATTGGAGGAACATCCAATGTATAATTCAGGATTTTGTTTTGTGGAAAAAGTTTTCACCCCCCCACGATATGTACTTCTTGTAACGTTATGAATAAATGTTGCTTTCTTTCACCCAATGCAGTTCTCAGTTCTTCATCGTCTTGTGCATGATCTCGAATGCAACTTAAATATTACATTTTTTGTCAACGTTTTGGGTTTATACGTGGACGCTTGTTTTCTGCACAGAATAAACGGTTTGCAATTATGGTTTTAGTCAGAATTGCACTAAAATATAAATAAATTCTTACACTTCCAAAATTTGTTGTGCATTGCATAGTTTTATTTATAGAGTTTATATTTTTCACTTTTTTTCTGCCATTAAATTTAAAAATGTAAATGCCGCTTTTTGTCTGGCTATTCAGACTTTTTTCGTGCAATTGTGAATTTTTATTCTTGCAATTCATACTTTTTTTTTTTTTTTTTTTTTTTTTTTTAACTGCAAGAAAAGGTGGATTGTGTGCATTCCCACAAAGATTTTTTTTCTTTCATCCTGTGGCAGAAACAAGCTTCCGTTGCAATTTTTACTCTAGTTTTGTGCTCTATTTCAATAAGTGAGCACGTGTTGACTTTCTTTCACAACCTGTTTCTGTGGTTTAGTTGAAGTGAAAATGACAAATGCATGCAAAAGTCTATTTCGATTTGAGACGCTTGTTAATGATGTGTACTAGCCTTAATAAAGGAGGAACGTTAAATCCTATAATTACTGTAATAATGTTTTTTTTTTTCTTTTTCTCCAAAGTAACATTGATTTGAATTAATTGCAGAAACTCCCTTCTGCGTTGTCATCCTCTTCAGTGATGGAGAAGGTCTCAATCACACGCACATCCTACTGTGCTTTGTTCATTTAGATTGGTCAGGCTTAATTATTCGACTTAAAGGAGAATGCTGAATTATGACATTTACATAAGTATTCAGACCCTTTGCAAAAAACACTGCGGGCAAAGGAACTACCTGTAGAGTTCAGAGACGGGATTTTATCGAGATGCAGATCTGGGGAAGGCCACAGGAAAAATTTCTGCTGCGCTAAAGCTTCCCAAAAGGCTTTTATAATTCTCTAATGAGAGATTTGGTGATGGAAGAGGGCCTTGGTTAGATTTTGCGATCGTGAACGCAGATGGGAGAAACCCAAGGAAGGGCAAACATCACCGCAG
This sequence comes from Puntigrus tetrazona, assembly GCF_018831695.1. Classification (NCBI taxonomy): domain Eukaryota; kingdom Metazoa; phylum Chordata; class Actinopteri; order Cypriniformes; family Cyprinidae; genus Puntigrus; species Puntigrus tetrazona. The sequence continues at coordinate 432,016 of NW_025048437.1, read as the reverse complement.
TACTCCAACGATCCGGGCTTTGTCGGTGTGGCCAGAATCAATCCTCAGTGAAGACCCATGTAAACACGCCGCAAGGAAAAAAAAAAAGAAATCCCCTAAAGAGCCCTCCATCTCTGAGAAACACGGAATCCGTCTCTGTTCTTCACCTGCAGAGCAGCATCCCAAAAGTAAAGTGTGCTGGTAGCAGCCTCATGGAGACTGACGGATTCATCCGAGTAGAAGGAAAAGCTTGATGCACCAAAATATTGAGCATCTGGGCTGAAGGTTCTTCTCCAAACAGGCCCGTGACTCGAGGGACACAGCGAGTGCAACACCGGGGCGCGTGTGGATGTCCTGGAGGGAGAGCCCTGACTTGAACCCATCTCTGGAGAAACCTGAAAATGGCTGTCCGCCGGTCCCCGTCCGACCTCAAGCTTCAAGAATGGCAGAAAACCCTCAATCCGGGTGTGCAAAGCATGCAGCGTCGCACGCAAAAAGCTATGCTTCGTCTAAATACCGAGCGAATACTTATGTGATATCAGTTTTTCCTCCTTTTTATTCTGAAATTTGCAGACGCTTCTAAAACTCTGTTTTCACGTCGTCGTTGAGGTACGGCGTGCAGATTGATCAGACTGCAACATAAAACTGAATACTTTAGAAATGCACTGTGTATGTGTTTGAGTTGAAAAAGTTCATTGGCCTTTTGTTAGAAAAATCTACATTGCATTTCAACGCTGAGGTTATTTTCTACTTTACAAACAATGGCGCCGTTTTCAAGTATATGCGACCAAATTCAGAATCGCAGTAAGCCATTGTTTGCGTCTGATTGGGGTTGCATCAGCACAAGCCTTCGCTTCGCTCTTTGCTCGCTAGAGGGCGGGAGACGCCGCAGTGACGCCGCAGCTCCGCCTCTGTCCGCTGGGGGGCGCGCGCGAGTCTCCTCAAAAACCCCGCCAGCGGCAGCGCTCGCGCGCAGAGCGGCGGGACATCAAAGCCGAACTGGTTACAAAGTAACAGTCGCGGCGCGTCATCAAAGTCGCTGCGGGAAGCATCGGAACGCGGAGCGTGACGGCCGGCGGGCTTTCCCGCGAGTCCGCGCTCTTACCGAACGCGGGGAACGAGAAGAGCCGACCCGGTCACCGCGTCCGGTTTCTGCGGCTGCCGCTGTTGCGTGCGCGTACATGCCGTGCTCGCCGTGTAGGAGGGCTCCGGACGTGGATCACCGACCCCGCGGACCCCGCTCGCTCTACGGGCTGTAACCGGTCGCTCCAGAACACGAACGAGAGTTTGACGTCCTGCGTGTTTACAACGACATGGGGTAAGAGTCTGCTCTCTCTCGCAGGAACTCAAAGAGACTTCAACTGAAGCCCGGAGAACTTAAAAAGAGTTCGTGGCTGCGGCCGACTTTAGCTGTTATTAAAAGTGATTGTGTGTTTTTCGCACGATGCTCTGTGAGTAAACTGTGGAGATGGTTCTCGTGTAGTCGTGTATTTGACGGCACGATGCGTTTTAATGCATGCAAGCAACTTTCTTTAGTGCGTTTGCACACAAACGATCATCATGCGCGCGGTTTCAGGGACCTGCAGGGAAGCTGAAAGCCGTCTAGATGTTTGTCAGCTACTGCATTCCTTCATGAGTTTATTCCACAATAACAATAAACAGTAATGATATTCACTTGCATCATTTCTGTCTAGTTGTAGATGTTTAGGTTTGGTTTAATGTGACCAGAGCCGCAACCTTGCCCTGAATGTGCCTTTAATTCTCTCAATATTTTCAATGTATGTTTTATGTTTGTCTGCTCGGCTGGATGATGGTTTGTTTGTTTGTTTTTTGCTTTCTCTCATTTCTAATGGCAGAAAAAGACCCTAATCTGTCCAGTAAGAATGTTTCCGTTGCACAGAGAGAGGTAAGTCATGATTTAATATCCTTAACTGAGCTGCTTTTATTCATGTATATGTATATATGTATGTGTGTGTGTATATATGTGTGTGTATATATATGTATATGTGTATATATATGTGTGTGTGTGTGTGTGTG